>NW_028301712.1:83340102-83650154 GCF_037042655.1 Diuraphis noxia
ACTTTAAGGTGTATTACAACGTTCTTCATAAGCTGTTTTTAGTGAAAATTAAAGAAAAACTTGAACGTAAATCTACAATAGATTTTATGAGCGTCTGATGTTTGACGAAATTCATGAAGACTGAATATTTATTTCAAAGTAAAAAACTCATAAAAACTTTAGTATTTATATATAAGCTTTGCAAATTTAATACGAGATTTCCCTTGAGTTTTCATATGTTAAATAAATTTATTTTTTAAGAGTGTAAAGTATTTAAAGTTAAATATTGGATTTTCACCCATAAATTAACAAATTCTCATACATTGATTTTTTATTTTTTTGTTAATTGCTAACTTGAAATATTCAACAAATATTTAATTAATTATTTTCTATGCATGGTAAAATTTACAAAATATTTTGACTCTATTAATTCATTCAAATTTTCAATTTTTTAAATTTCAATGACATTTTATTCGTTTGGCCAAAAAGCTTGAAAATGTAATTTAAAGTTCATGATAATTAGTTGAGAAATATTTAAGATCCATAGGCATGATTGTTTTTTATAAGTATTAAAAGTTAAACTTTGACGAAATTTATCGAAATCTCTAAAATATTCCAATTATTTGTAGCTAAAAATTATGAATGTTGTATAGTTACAGCTAAGGATCGGAAATTTAAAACAAAAACGTTTATAAATAGTTCAAACAGTAATCCAAAAAATCTGAAAAATATACAATATTTGGTTCATATTTGGGCAAAATTACGTCTAATCGATAAAATTAACGATTTTAGTTTTTTTTAGTTTAAAAATAACATTCATAGGTTTATGGTTTATGAAACTTTTAGAATATAATATTATTATATTTTATACACACGACGAAATTTTCAAATGTATTTTTTTAGGAAAAAAATGAATTTAATCTATTTACTGTAGTACTAATGCATAATTTTAATTACAACAATTATATCATCAAATATACTAAGTAATATTATAGGTAAACACTAAACAGACGGTATTCGCTCAAAATCTTTTTTTCGTACACGAGTTTTTATCATCGAATTTGAATTTAACACATATAGTGTAAATCCTGCTCATATTTTTTATTTGAATGTAATACTTAATGTATTATTGATTTCCGTTTTAAAAATACCTACCTCAACCTCAATAACCCACCAAGAGTTGTCTTGTATCTCATTTTTTAATTTTTAATTTTTTTATTATTTATAGGTATTGCTATTCAAATATGAAGACAAAATTCGTTGAATATCAATCAATTTAATATGTTATCTTGATATTATATTGAAGGATATAAATAATACTTTCATTCATGTAATCGATAACATAAAATATAATAATTTATTAACATTGAAAGACACTACATTTTTTACATTTTTGGTTGAATATTAATTCTCGTTAATATTAGGGTACTATTTTTTTATTATTATTTAGTTTAAATATTACTTACATATTATTGATAACTATTTTTTAAAACAAAAGTTTTATCTTTTTTAAGATAAAAGGTCTTTCATGATTTCTGGAATGCTATATAAAATTTATTTATTGTCAGGTTGATCGTTCAATTGTTGATGAATTTAAATAATCGTAGAATTGCAATAAACTAAAAATATATTGCTTATATTTTATAATTAAAAATATGATTATAAATAATAATTTAAATTACCATTTATGATAGTTAAAAACATTTAAATATTTAGCACCTATGTTATTAAATACGTGTTTTCCCGCATTTAAAATTTAAACGTAGGTACGTAATATGAATACATTCATACATTCATATATTAATGTTCTTATAATGAAATTGTATGTAAGCTATGCTAGTATTTAATTAAAAATCATAAATATTTTCAATTTGCTCTTGGCATGAGAAAGGAAATGCAACGACAGCAGAGCGTGAACTTCCGAGTAAAAATTGTTTATTTTCCTACAGGGGCAAATTCCCTGCAATGTTAAGAGGTTATAATATATTTCTAACAACACTGTGCCGTCATTGGACGGTTTCCATACCCCAAAACTGGGTTTTTTGATCAACGTATATGTCCCTCCCCTTGATTCTAATTTCCTTCTTTGATTTGAATTGAACTCAACTCGTACCCTACCCAATCCAAAACTCAGACGGCGAAAATAAATAATTTAAATTGTAATACGCCGATCGGAAAATAACTCTCGAGATTAATAATTTTTGTGTAAAAATGAAATTGAACATCCTGATATCACCTGATATATTTTAAAGAAATTGACGACTACTCTAAACTTGATAGATTGTATTTTATATACGATTACATATTACATTATCTTTAAATACATAACATTGTACATTGCCGCTGACCTTTTCCTGACAAATATTCTATAGGTATCTATATTCTATATAGTTAAGTTTTTATGTATAAGTTTGCTAAAGCCTAAAGCTTATGGTATATGGTGTACCTGCTGTACCTATATATCAATAATTGTTGTGTTTAATTGCTACAAATAACTTTTTGCATTTAATTAGTAATATTGTTAATTATGTCATTATTAGGGCGCCTCAACAACACGACGTGTTGTTTCCATCTTGCAAATTTACAACATAGTTTGCTTTCAGTAGAATCAACTTTTGTTGTTAGTTCAGTAATACTAGAGCGAATTAACCTATTATCAGAATTTAAAAGTAAGTAGCTATAGTTACAAAATCTGTACGTTTGATTCTTACAATATTTCAAATTTTAAATTACTTATGAAAATATGAATGTCGTAGCATAAAATAGAACTCTTAAGGGGTCGCATAAACGTTTGTTAATAATTATATTGTTTCCATAAACATATAATTTTTAATATATATTTATTTAATTGTTTCTAATTATTATAAAGTTTTCACCACTAACTTTTATGAATACCATGTAAATTACATTTTTTTTTTTAAATTTTACTGTAAATTGTTGTTTCAATAATAGTAGGTATAAAACACCACTTACAACTATAATTATTATGTGTCGGGTTGAGCGAAGCTGACTATCACCAAATGTAGATAGGTATTTGGTCTCCGTGACTGTAACCTTAGAGGCTTTTTTATATTTTTACATGCGAGTTGCTTGTATAGTTGTATCATTCAAAATGAAATAATAATTATATACTTTATAATATATTATTATTAAGCACATTACCTGACACTGCATGGTATTATTATGTATATTTTAAGATTTAATCTATACAACAATAACAACCATTCTGAATATTATGTAATGTTATGAATTATGTATTATTTAATGGCATACCTAATAACCATCCATATATTATTATTATTATTAGTTTTAATATATAAATAAAATCCATTGACAAATTTTAAAACTGTCCACCCCAAAAATGTTTTTTTTAAATATTGGCTTCGATTTTCGTAATATCATTTATTTACTTAAAATATTATGACATAATATTTAATAAAATCAAAAGATATAGTTTTATTTGGAGGACACTATTAAACTGATATACAACATAGAGTAACAAAATATTGCCATGGTTTTATATTATGTTTGGAGTTCAACGATCGGGTCGTCTACATTAATATACGATTTTTATTACAGTATAAATTATTCAAAATTAAAAATATAAAAATAATAATGAAAAAATAACAACGGAATATTTACAATCCGTTCACTTTACCCGGCCAAGAATATTCCAAAATATGAAAAGCAAATTTAGTATAGCAATTTATTTAAATTATTAAATGATAAATATATTTAAATTTTAAACGTCAAAGACAGTTAATATTAAATTAGAGTATACAATTTCTTATGCAGAATTATATTTTAAAATTGTATAGATAGGTATATCTTAATAATAAATAATTATTATAAATTGATAAAAAACAATATATAATTTATACAATGCACATTTGACAAAAGTAGAATCAATTATAATATCACACGTACCTATATTATTTATTAATTTCAATGTAATTTTAATTAGACTACAATATAAGATATAAACGAGAAGATAATTATTTTAATCTTTTTCAAGTTTCTCATCACCTAGATATTCTAAATATGTTTGATTTATATTTGAAAAATTAACACAGAACTATTTATTTTTTTATAAAATCTCCGTCGTTTAAAGTTTATTTCATAAATACTTAATTTTCAACAATGCATTATACTATTCGAATAATTTGTTATTGTGATATTACACATGTAACAATTACAAAAGTTCTTCATATAACTATTTACTTTTAATATGCATCTCGTTTTTAAATAATTTATTTAAATTAAATGAAAATAATTATCCATACAAATTATACACAATTTAATTGTATCAGTTATTTTTGATTAGAAACAGCATTATAGTTTATAAATATTGAATAGTACAGCTATATGTACTTTTTCATGATGATGGAACGTTAGGTAAAAAAGTAACTATAACAATACCAATATATGAATAGTCGTCATTGTAGTGAATAGTTATGTATATTAATATAATAGTACATATGCATACATTATTATATAAAAATACAAATTTTTCCATATAGGTAATATGTATATTATAGCTATATTTTTCCTAGGTACGTATTATACCTATATGTTTCCTACATATATATTTTTTTAAATTTCTAAATTCTAATGCTTAAAAATAATACATTTTAATTTCGACCGGTTCAAAACCTTCGTTTATGAATAAAAAAATAATGCAGTAATATTGTTGAAAATTTATATTGTATAAGAAACAAAGCATAATTTTTATATAGTATTATTTTGATGAATATACTTACCTATCTATAGAACACGCATAAAAAAATTAAAAAAATTAGTTAATTAATATTGCATTTTATCATTAATATACCTATAGTTGTCTTTGGTTATGGAACAGCTGAAATTATTAGCCTTAGGCAAACTCGATTGTCGACACAAACGATAATATTAAAATAAAATGAAGGGTTATAATTTACAATTGTATTGAAAGCGATGTAGTGAACAATTTATTACAGAGTTTACGAATATGCCGATTTGAAAACAATTATATTGAATTTTTATCATTTATTTTCAACGTAGAGTGTATAAGCAATTATAAAATTATCATTCTAATGATCAATTTCTTATTGTGTTAAAAATTCTAAACTTAAAATCTAAATGAACCAAACTTTAATATTCAGTAAAACTCATGAAAATTTCATAAAAATAGTTTTAAAAAAAATACTCTTATTGTTACCATACTATACAAATTGTGCTACATATTATGTGCATTTTAATTTTCATAGTATAATGATTAAATTTAGTTACAGGCAATATACAGAATATTTTTAAAGGACTTTAAGTTCATATTATGCTAAAAATCATCCAACTTAAAAATATAATTGTTACATCTAACAACGAAAAATGTTTTTTTTCCCAAAGTATTTTAGTTTGCAGAGCATAGAAAAGTGACGGCGCACACCGAAAAATAGCGAAGCGAGCGACTTTATTAAAATATTTAAACATACATTTATACATAATATTACTATCATAAAATATGCTTTATTTTAGTTTTTCCAGTACTCTATTATTATTTATTAATATTTTTCTTTATTTTTTAATAAAAAATATAATTTACTTAGGTATATAAAATATATTACCTTTAAACAAAAGAGAAATTCGTATGTACTAGGTTTGTTTTGTATCTGTTGATGTTATTATATCGCAGTTTATTATGTTACCTTAAAATTATTATGTTAGACAAGAATTAGTTATTATTTAATAAAAACTACTAGATTGTTGTCAATAGTTATTTTCAATGATTAAATCTAATAAATAATACGATTTAAATAAATAGTCAATATGAATATGTATACAATATATTTAATAGCTTAATAATAATTATAGCATTATACCTAATTGCTCTAATATTATTTTATAAAAACTAATTTTTAATTTATATTTAAAGACATCATGCGTTAGGTTATATTTCATTGTAGATATCTTACTATGAATAAATATAATATTCACTCATACATAATTATAAGATAATAAACTTTCAAAAAAAAAAAAAAAAACAAACAACAACAAATAATAAATTATAGATGTTATTCTTCTTATATGTTATGCAATATTTCGTTTGTCTTTTATATTTGTTAGTAAGTTATTATTCAAATATTTTTAAAAAGAAAATAGTGGCTATGTATTATTATATATATACAGCTTATACCAGAATGATATTGTTGTAGTTGTAGTCGGTGTACGTTGTGGTATATAATTTTAATATAAATGTTGTAGTCATTATTTGTACGGCGTAATTTTCGATTTAATAGACGTTTCGTGGCGAAAAGGAATAATAAAACAATAATAATAATAAAAATAATAATAATAATAAAATACCTAGTGGGATGGTCCCGATGAGTTCCGGCCCTGTAGTTATACAGCGGAGAAAGAAAGAAAATGTACTTCACAGTTCACACACAGTATTATGTATACTATACATTTATTTCTATTTGTCTTTATTTTTTTTGGCATATTTATAATTTTTATGATAGTATTTGTTAACCCAGCGTCTGAAGATATGAATTCGAATGACTTTGTAATAGGTACAGAATATATTTAAATATATTATTGGTTATTTCATATAATATATACCTACCTATAACATTAGTGTAGTTCATTGCGTAATTATACATCTAAAACAATAAAAATTTAAATTAATGTCGCCGGGTAAAAAAAATAATGCGTAATTCTCAGTAGTAATTCTTTACTGCGTTATACTTTTCGATACTTTAAACATGGCATCTACATGTTCACTACCGTTGTATTTTATGCTTGCTCTCGACGGAACGAAAACACTATATTGATATTACAATATTTATTTATATATTTTTTTCTCAGCAAGTAATTTTTGGCAGTTAACGTGACCCAATTATTATACGTAGCATATTATTTAATCGATCGAATGCATTTATACAGATTATATAGTAATTGTAAAATAACTACTACAGATTTAGTATATTTTGTTGAAGTAACAGTAGCGTATTTATATTCTAATTCAGTTATACGTACGAAAAAATGGCTGTAATTACAATCATTTTTTTTTAAGTTTGAATTACAACAGTATGTAATTTATTTGCACGTACATAATATTATGTCCTATTTTGCATTTATATTGTAAAATCAAAAAAAAAAATATATATATATATGATAAATCGTGTTAATATTTTGAAAATGCAAAGGGGATATAAACGAAAGATAAGAGACGAGCATATATACGATTTAGCATTAAGTTTTGAATAAAAATAAATAATACAAGTACTATAAAAGTTGGTGCATATCGTCGTAAATAATATAAAAAACCAGCATGTGGGCGTTGACTGTGGTGAGTCGGTAAATCGGTGATAGTTCAGTTTGCAAATGGGGGAACGATTGGTGGTGGTCAAAAGGGGTGGACCAAGAAGAATTTACCATCAATTTCCTTATAGGGGGTCTGACACCCTTGTAAGTAATTTTCTCGTCTGAATTTCCTGTATTAACCTCTAGGGGTTATTTTTTGCATGCATTTGATGCTTTAGCAGACAAGTGGTTATGGTGTGAAATGATTCGAAACTGACTACATTATTATAGGAAATAAATCAACAAACTGTATGCACAACGAAATATTATAATATATGACATATATTATAATGTATATAGTACCTACATATACAGTGTACACACTGACGCTCAGAGGAAATTCACAAATTTGTAAAACTTTTCAAACACGATGATATCTCTAAATCATCTAAATCACATTACCAAATGTATAATAACAAAATAATAATTAATAACTGTTATTGTATTATTATTCTTTGTTTGAAAGCACTAATAAATTGTTGCATTAAAAAAAAAAAAAAAACGATTTTGAGTGAAAGTTGATTCGCGTGTTTTTTTTTTGTTCCTGTAGTTTAACAATCAACTAGGAAACTACTAAAACCTTTAATTTATCATATTTTTCTTAAAAAATATTTAAATACAAATAAATATGTATATTTATTTAATTAAAAAAATGAAATACTCAATTATGTAAAACTCAGAACTAATATTCCAAAACATGGTTTAAATAATATGTTTTTTATTTTAATTTTATAGGTTCAGTTATAATCTATGCTGTCTACACATAATACATGCTTAAAACTGCTATAATAATATATTATATACCTAATAAACCTACTTAATATCTATATTCACTTTAGATAAAACTATAGTATCTATAAATTAATTAAATTTTAATTTATACAAATATTTTCATTGTTTTTATCTTCTAAAAAGATCTAAATAACCTTTCTGTTTTCTGTCTTGAATTAAAATATAAAACAAATAATATAGTACTTAAATATATTAGGTACATCCATTATAGAGAGTTATACTTATTATATTTGATAACAAACATACAATTGTTACTTTATTACATAGATAAGTGTACTACATAATATTATGTACTTAAAACGAAACATGAAATATAAAAATACTTGTTCGTAAGATTTGATTTTTTTTTCTATCAGTAAAAGATGATTTTGTATAAATATTAAAACAACTGCATTGCATAAAACTTATTTAAAAGTTATCGAATATACTGCAGATGTCTACAAAATATGTATTATTTTCTTAGTAAAACTACAATAGAACATAGATAATATAATATATTAAGTATTTACGACGATAAGTGAAAACTATTGCAATAATGATGGTAATTATATATATCTTGTTAAGTATAAGTTATATCATTATATTTATATATAAGTATGAAAAATGTTTTTTTTTTTTTACATTTAAATAGTGTAATATTGCATAAAAATTTTGTTATAGTCCTAAAACTAATAACCTCGAAAAACATTGAGTTGTGAGATTTGTATTTTTATTAGCTGTATAACGTTGACAGCCATCGACTAACACAACATATGTGTAAATACTATTCGTTAGAATAAACGGCAAAAAACTTTATTTTGTAAAATATAACACAGAACCTTGTAATTAAAATTAATTTCGAATTACATTCATGTTTGTTCACAAACACATAATAATACATTTTAAAGATTTAAATAATGTATAACTTGCTGTTTAGCCTCATGCCTTAGCCCTTTTCCCTTATCATACTTGAAAATATGTATATACCTACGTATGTAATATGTATACTGTATTATAATTATTATATTATGATATACCATATACGTATATATGTGTGTTACTGTAGAATAATGGCATCCATTTCCCGCCTATTCTTGCATTCATTCATTAATTTATGCAAAGGGTTGAAATGTTGTGTGGTACGTATAGGTCGATTTTGGATATAAACAAAGAATTTATAGGTTCCGGTGAAATTAATCGCATTGGAATCATTCAGGAAATAATAATTTTTCCTTATATTTTTAGTACAAAATTACGAAAATTCACAAAAATGTTTTTACAGACTGCATGCTGTCCAAAGATTTCGTCGTAATTTTCATTTGAGATTAATCTGCAGAAAAAAACACAATAACATTAAATCCAAAAATACGATTATCTGTAATAAGCTTATTCTAGAAACTTAGTGTACCGTGTTGTCGTGTTTAAAAAATAGCAATCAACATATCAAAATACCTACTTAATATTATGTTGATTGCTATAACTAATCAAATATAATGAATAATATTATATCGACTACATACCTGGACACACTACGTATACGTCTATATAATATATATATATATATATATCCTACAAATAGATATTATATTATATTCAATTATCTTTACTATAATTATACTTGAAAAGTGAAAATGTATATAAAACTAAACGTAAACCCAAAACATAATATAATTACAATATAATACACACACGATAAATTCGAGAATGATATTAATTTAATTTAATGATACAAGTAAGTACCGCACAATACCTAATATAATATATACACGAATACACGTATGTAAACATTTTTGTCGTCTTGATGGCGTGCTTATAATTTGCATGTATATTGTATGTACGATTCGTATTCGCACACACTCCAAAAGCAAAATTAGTTAATGGAATTTGTTTTTACGATGTTCGGATGTTTTACACTTTCCAAACCTTATCAGCATAATGGTTTTAATGCAATTAAGAAATGTAATTCCATATTATATTCGTGTCTGTATGCAAACTGCTATAATATACTAATATATTATTCTTCTTAGAGCCGTTTACATTGTATGCGTCTGAATAGGGTTTTGGCTTCAACCTGTATCGTTCCGGACATGCACTTGTACTTGCACGGTAGTAAGAATGAAAGAGTATGAATTGGTACTGCGCGCGCCACCACCGACACCACCGCCGTCGTTGTGCGCCCGCCATTTCCTTCCGGTATGAGAACACCACTATTATGGTTTTGCTTTCCGGTGTCGATCAATCAGAACACATAAATTCGCGTCACTATCATCTTACAAACCGAGACGAAACAATATTATGCAGACCGATGATACGCTTTATTATTTTGAATTATAATTGTAGCAGGTTTCAAATTGAACGTGTGCAATTTTCACTGTTAAATATTACTCGGTAATTGAATATGGATTTTTGTGTTTCCGATATAAATTAGGAAGTAAACGTTTTATATCAATGAATACTATTATTCTTAAAATCCTTTTGATTGGATTTTACCGAATTCAATGCTACAGACATTATCGTTTAGAATGATATTATTAAACATACACAGAATGATTCACCAAGGATGCTCAACCCCTTTTTTCTTCAATGATGTGTATAATGTATTATAGTTATAAAAAATCTTATTTTTGAAATTGTTGAATATATTTAAGACCATATTTTCTGATATATGAGATTTTTTTTACTTCTTAAGGTTTATATCTTGTGGAACTACACAAACCACTGTGAATCATTTAACGGATAACTTCTCTAAAAATTATGACGTACCTATCAAAATAAAAATTTGACCTAGTCGTTGAGTAGTATAGCTTTATATATTAAAATCATACAATGATATAATAGACCAAGACAAGAATAGACCGTTGCAAAGCCCTATTCTAGGCATTAGCCATTAGGAAAAACTGTAAAAGTTATTAGTATTATTCAGATATATTTTAATGCATTTTATTATTTGAATTATAAAGCTACAAAGTATTTTTTTTTTTTTTTTATTATTACGTTTATTTCAAACAGGAGATATATAAGTTATTAGATTATTGCGTCATTATAATATAGTCTTATATTATTATATAATGTACATTAGTTTATTAAAAACATGTATCCATGACCATAACGACGTGCATTGGTCGGGCATATCATTATTTCACATTTGTAAACATTTCTATTTTAAATTTTTCTATTTTGAATAATTACATGAACCTTAGGGTTTTCATTGTTTGCAGTTTATCAATTTAAAATATTGACATCTATAGGTAGTAAGTATATAAATTATTATATTTTTCATAATCTAAAAATTTAAAAGAAAAATCTAAGAGTATCTATATAAGTATCTAAGAAGATACTCATTGGTTTTGAGAAAAGAAATAAAAAAATTCAAAATAACAAAATTTAAATATCTACACTTCTATATAATGCAATAAAATTGGATCCATCCAAAATTCTTAAAATGTATATAATTATCATAAAAAAAAGCGGGTAAGTCGTGGATGTCGCTCTGCTGTACAGTAGGTTACTGTAATGGATGGGATTAAATTTGAATGCAATGATAGGTATCATTGTATACGAAAAACGATTCTGAACGGATATGATTTGTCAGTCTAGGATATATTATATTTAAATATTGTCATATATTCTATTTTGAAACAAATATATTATTTTACGATTAGGACGCATTTTGAATAAGGCATGGTTAATCAATTTTTCCAAAAACATTGCATGTAGTTATCATAATTCATAATACCTTATATTATCATAGATATACATATATACCTGGTTTACAGATAAATCGTTATCATTACGCGATTTCATAAAAATTTAAAACTCAAACGCTCAAAACATTTTTCCTATAATGACGCTTCAAATTTTCTCTATAGCTATTTGAAGAAAAACTTATGGAAAACTTGAATTTTGTTGAATTTTATAACCTTAGATATAAATATAAACAATATTATGAATTTTGAACTACTCAATAATTTGCATATATTCTTGGTTTTGACGAATTTTTTCAATATTTGAAATTCAATAAAGAATTTTGTATTAAATTTTCAAATCTTAGATTTAAAAAGAAAATGTTTCATGAATTTCTAGCTTAAGACAATTTGCAAATTTTTGTGATGTTTACGTATTTTGTCAAAATTCAAAATTTGAATGCTTATAAAAAAAAATTGTGACTATGAATTTATTTTATTTTTCAACTGCTATTGTAACAATATGTTAAGAGCCTTGTATTAAATTTTCAAGATTTTCTACCCAAAAAATAAATTTTTATCGATATTAATTTAAAAAAAATTAATAATGATCAAAAATTGCATATACCTATAAATAGTTTAACTTAAGTAAAAAATTGTTGAAAATTTTATGTTGGATAGAATATACTTATATAAACATTCAGTGAAAATTCCATGTACCAATGGTCATTTATTTTAAAGTTACATCAAAAATCAAAATCGATTTTGTCGAAAACTGATTGTGCGTAAAATTTCCCGTTTTTCCTTTAATTTTTAGTTTGTTTATCCCGATTATTTAAAAAAATTATTTTGACCCCCAAAGTACCAACTAGATTCATTTTCTAATCGAATAAGGTACTGAAGTCAAAAATCGAAGCACTTACTGCCCCAAAACGTGATGACAGACACAAAAAAAATATTCATGGTTTTGACGAATTTTTGTCACTATTTGAACTTCAAATGTTAATAAAAAAAAATTGTGCATATGTATTCTTATAATTTGTTAATCACTATAAGAATAACTTATGAGGAACTTTGTATTAAATTTTCAATTTTATAGACACTTTAAAAAAAATTTTCAGAAATATTGAAAATTTCATTTGTCTATAAATATCTAAAAAAATCAGAATATTTCGAAAATTAAATCATGTAAAGAAAATGCCAATCTAAATAATTGGTGAAATTTTCGAGTATCTACGACTTATACTTTTTGAATAATAACGAATATTTAAAATCGTTTGAGGATAAATCGTTATCGTTATCGTTACGCTATTTCGTAAAAATTTAAAACTCAAACGCACTTAAAATTTTTCCTATAATGATTCTTTGAGTTTTCTCTATACCTACTTGAAGGAAAACTTATTGTTTTATTTTTAATCCTTAGTTATAAACAAAAAAATTTTATGATTTTTCAACTTCAAAATTACTTGCAAATTTTCGCGTTTTCGACTGATTTCGTAAAAATTTGAACTATAAACGCTTATAAAAAAAAAATTGTGACTTACGATTTTTAATTTTTTTTAGCTACAATAAGAACAACTCAGGAGGAACCTTATATTAAATTTTCAAGTTTTTTTGGTCGTCCAAATAAACATTTGGTGAAAATTTCAAGTATTTACAGTGATTAGTTTTTGAATCACAACCATATAAAAAAATCGATTTGTTCGAAAACTGGTTTTGCGTAAAAATTCCTGTTTTCTGTCTTTTTTTTTTGATTTTCTCGATTTTTTTGAAAACTGTTAGAAAATGTTTACTTTTGACCTGTATAATGCACCAAGGATATTCACTTTTACATCGGAAACCACCTCCAAAGTTTGAAATTGAAGCATTATTTCGACTAGTTATGCTGTACACAGATACAAAAAAAAAACACACACATCATTGTTAAATTAATACGTTCATCACTTCGTTCAGAACCTAATATAGAACAATTTCTAAAAGAAGTATAGATTTGTGTTAAAACATATTATATTTATTATACACAAAATATATTTGTGATACATATAAGATGTTTATTTTACATCATACATAAACATTATAACTTGCATAATTTTTAGGTTACCTACGTTACAGCTAAAATTTTCTAAAATTTAAATTTAAATTGTATCTTCTAGTCACATCATTAGTAAAATATACCTATATTAGCTATAATGATACTATTTTTAGAGTTTAAATTACTTTACTGCAAATAAAATTCATACTTAATAAAATATTATTTGACACTATGCTAGAATTGTTATTATAATAATTGAATAAAAGATTGGAATTAATAATAATATAATACAGAATATCAATTATAAACCAAATATAGTAAAGTTTTGAATCAAGTTACCAATTTTGTTTTATTTTCTGATATACATTAATATGTAATGATTAAAATCGCATAGGTACCATTTAATGCGGCCAAATATATGTGTCTGGTCCCTCTTCTTTGAATGTCATTATAATGTTACCTAATATTTATATAACACAATATAGTTTAACCGAAAAAATTAATTGACAATTGTTTATTTCTGTTTTTAATCATCAAAAATAAATTAACAATTAAATCATGATTGAAATGAAAATTTCAAGTCTTGAAATATTTAATTTGCTTGGTTGAATTGTGAATTATTAATTTAGCTACACAATTAAATCTTACAGTATATATTTTTTCCTTTCATTTTTAACAAAAGTTGCTTAAAATTTCTCAACTTAAATGTGGTTATTTATTTAATAATAATATGTAGTTAGAATTAATTTTTTATAATTTAACTGATGTAAGGTTTAAATTGGTATATATAATATATATATTGTCTTATAAAAGGTTATAAAAGTCATAAATATATCTTACCGACTTTCATTACGTTATTAGTAACAAGGCAATATTATTTAAAATTGTTCTAACAAAATCATTTTCTTGTATTCTTTTTCAAAGTTAATAACAAATACTGAAATACTTATATAAATATACGTAAGCAATCTTCAATGCAATAAGAATATACAATATATATTATAATTATTATTACCAGGAAATACGATTGTTTAGTCCCTAAAAAGTTAGAAAAGTAATGAACTATACATGGAATTCTTTTAATGATACTTCAGCTGGTAGGTATGATAATGTTATACGATGTAGGTAATTGATTTCTTGCTAAACAAAAATAAAATAAATTAATGCATGTTTATGCATATTGCATGTATTTGACATTGCTACGGGACCTACATAATATAATACTTATACTATGACTATCCATATTCATCAAATTATTTTTACGCGACAATTAGTTTTATATTCATGAATTAGATTATTTAATTGTAAAATAAAAATAATGAGAATAATAATATTATTGAGCATTGTATCTATTCCACACGATGTATGATTTTCTTATTTTTTTTTTTTTTTTTTTTTTTAACACTGACTATTATGGCCTATGGGTTTATTTAATGTTTATGCACAATTAATTTATATATATAGTAGGAAAATTATGTAAAAATTTTTTTTATTTAGAATTTTTTAGACGAGAATATAAATTAATAATATTCAAAATCAACTTTAATGCTCTTTGAGCACTCTACTATCGCTTTTAAATTAATTATGAATTAATTAATTTAGTGGTCAGTAGATTAGTACCTATATACATAATACGATAAAATTAATAAGTTTAAAACACAATACCAGAATACCAGATATTTGTTAATCTAACGATTAATGAATCAACTTCTAAATAAATAAGTAAAAAATCTAGGGCGAATTAATAAATGTTTATTATACATTTGTACATAATATATATAGGTTGATCTATTATTTGATTTCATGCTGTTATTAGAAAATTGTATCTAATAAATACTAATCTAAATATTTTGAGTAATTGCATTTTTCATTTATTATTAGTTATTAGTTTTATTACAACACACATAATGTATATATTATATATATGAATTTATATTATGTGACCATGTGTTAGTGAGTGTGCGAGTCTTAATAATTGTAGAAATCGATTAACTATAGCATACATATTTCATACCCATTTCCGGCTTCCTAGTTTGTTTGATCATACTTATTTGTATTTACAAATTGTACAACGAATTGAACAAATAATAAACAACTTTGAAATTTCTTGAATAGAAATATACAGAGTGATTCACCATTCATGCTCAGTACTTACACTATTTTTTCCGTACCGTAACTAATAAATTAATTGAAATATTTGAAATACTGATTTTTGGAACTTTTAAGTATATCTACTTAAGGTTCATATTTTTATACCATTTAACAAAGTGCTTTGTAATTATATCAAATTTTTATTTTCAAATTGGAAAAGATGCTCCTTACAAATATGAAAATCTGAACAATTGAAAATATGGTACTTACAAGTATACTTAAAAATTCCAAAAATTAGAATTTCAATAAAATCATAGTTAAAAGACAAAATGAAGGTAGCTAGATAAGCATGCTTAGTCAATTACCATTATGTATTCTATCTCTACATTGTTATTTTGCTATGTATTACAATTATGTACAATACATTTAAAAACTAAAAAGTAGATGCGTACAATTTTTTTTTTTTTTAATGATCCATTTTACTGAATTTCTTGTAATGAAAAATATTGTTTATAAGAGTGTGGCTTGGAATTAATGTAGTTCATTAAATAGAAGCTAATAGCACAGCTTCTATAACGAAGAGCAAGATATTTTTTTATTGCATTGTCTATTTTTATACAATCATCATTAATCTTAACTAGAACTTTTTAAACGTTATTAAAAATTAGTCTTCCTCTCAGTGCTTAAATAAACAAACGTGAATATTCATCAAATGGGTATTTGAATTGAACGTACAGTGCGGATTTTTACTTGTCTGTTGAAAAATATTTTGTTTTTGCTTAAATTAAAATTTTTACGCTTATTATTATTGGTTACCGATGATAATAATAATTTGTTCGCATGTTTGTAAATATTTTCAACCCTGTAGTATAAATGTATTTTATTGTTTTCGGCAGGGGTATAAATAATCTTAATCAATGTCCTCAGGGAGTTATATAAGAGCCGAAAACAAAACTTGTAAAATTTAATTACACAGACCTAATATTAGATTTCCCGAACAAATGTAATTTTGTAACGGAACGTTCGTGTCATAATGGTTAAACCTCCAAATAACAACGGCGAAAACGAGAATGAAAGCAGTAAAATGGTGTTTAAAATATTAATAATATAAAACGTTGGCTAGGCAGACTGTTTTGAAAATAATTTTTAAAAGCCGCATTACTTACACTGCGCTTTTTGGTGGGGGTGCTTGAGGGAGGGTAGCGCATTGTTTTTAAGAGCCCCGTAAAACGGGTTTTTGGGTTTTATTACAGTACGGAACATTTCGAATTTTAATTACACTACAAGAGTTTTATTATAATATTTATAATAATATTATATCACGAGTTGAATTTATGAACCGTAAGTTATTATTGTTTTCGTTCACAGAAATATATACTAACCGTTAGACGTACGCCAGTGATACCGTCGTAAGCTTGCAGTGATTATATTATATTTTCCATATATACATTATACAAAAATAAGAAAAAAACATTTTTTAATTACCTACTAAAAAGTAAGTGGACATATAATCCTTGTCTTGAGTTCCAGACGTTATTCTTTGAGTTTACGATATTAAAATATTGTAATTAGTTTAGATATAATACGACAATAGATTAAAATGCTTTTTTGTTTTATTGAGATTTTAACATAATATTATAATAAGAATTCTTCTCGAAACTTAAAAAAAATGTTTTTTTCTATTTTCCATTTTTATTAAACGTCATTGGATTCTTACGATGTCCTATCACGTGTCTTAGAAATACAGAAAAAGCATACATAGGTAGATTTACCCATATTTAGTGTGGGTACAAAAATAATTGTTATAAAGGTACTAAAAAGTAAATACTCATAATATTATATCTACAAACCCGACACCGAACACATTTCATAAATAAGTACAGCGCATAACATTATATACCTACCTACTAATATATTAATATCATATCATTCATATTTAGAGGTGTTCACACACTCAGTAGGTATTATAATTTATATTTTATCATTTACTATTTATATTAAAATGAAATAGTTTTATTCAAAACTCATCAAGATTATGGTTATCTATTAAAAACAACCACTAGCTTAAATTGATTTACACTTGTATTTTCATATTTTTTTCTGAAAACCAACGAAAAAATTGAAAATACAATTTCAGCAGAAGGTACCTATCAACTATATTCTCTGTGTTAGGTTTTCAAAGTGGTGTGCAAGAAGCATTTAATGCCAAAAATGAGGTACAAATGATTGCAAAAAATAAAATCAATATATATTATTGCATGCTCAGTTTTTTAAGTTAACGTACCTATATCAAACCACAGGGCCGCTATTGGTGTTAGAAATTGCTTAAACAATTGCTGGGTAAGATCAATTTATTTTGTATATGTAGGTATATCATTACTAGGATCGATGCAGATTTTTCATGCCAGTGACTTTTGAACAATTATGCATAGGAAAAGTTATATTTGTGTATTTAGGGTTATTTTTACAATTCGACACTAAAATATATATTATATTATAGTATCGAAAGTACAAAGATACACACGTCATAATACCTTAGTTATAACTAATAATAATAATATTGTCAAAATACGATTAAAATGTATAATTTCAGTAGTTAGGTACATTTTGATACAGCGTGTTTCACCAATCAAGCTCATTAATCTCCCCCTGATTTTTTCTTCAATAATTCAGTCATTTAAAATCTGAATTTTAGAATTTTTAAATATATTTAAGACCACGAATTTTAAATTCTTGATATTTTTGTACTACTTAAAAAAATATCCTGTAGATAAATAAATTTATCTTTTCAAATGACAATCTGTTTCATCTGAAAATGTTGATGTATCAAAATCAAAATTCAAACGAGTAGTTTAGTGAATATTTAACAGCATGTATTAAAGATAATAATTGACCATTGGCCATGATAATAGATTTAGGAGATATATGACTATAGTGATTTGAAAATGTCAATTAGGTAACCATAGCTTTAATCTATAAATATGTATGATTAGTTAAAATAGTCTACTTTATAATTATAATAAGGCCTATATTCAATATAACATTCTTTAAATGTTTATAAACTCACGTGTAAGAACTAGTATACTTAGGTACTGGCGGTACTGCATATGGATAGGTACTGCAATAACTGACTGAAAAACTACTCGTCATTTATTAATTGAAAATCTTGAAAATAATTTCAAGAATTTGAAAATATGATGGTCTATGAGTATATACAAATTCCAAAAATCTGAATTTGAATTGATCATTATTAAAGGGAAAAATGGTGATACCATCTTGATTAACCACCCTGTATATTGTGCATACACGATTTTATAAATATTTTTCGATTACAATTATATTACCTTACACTTTTCTATGTTAACATTTTGTTAAGAATAATTATTTATTCATAAAACATATCTGCTGCGTGGCACTAATTTCAGTAGGTACGCATTTTATAAATCATAATGGAAGTACCTACCATAGAGGTAATTATTGATTAATTATAATAATATATGATTATATATGCTCATATATGACTAAATTATTATTATACATTGATGATAATATCCGTCAAACCAAATATTACATTTAAATTTATGCTTGCGGTATCCGGAAAGATATTATAATATAAATATCCCGCTTAGGAATATGAAATTAAAAATGTTTATATTTCTTAAAGTTATCATTAATAGTTAGGTAGTAATAGTTTTTTTTACTAATGAGAAATTCAAAAGTATTTAAATAGCCGAAATTATTCTCTCATTTCAGTAATTCGACATGAAAAAAACTATTTGTGAGTCTTGTCCTTGTGCCTATATACCCGTCAATTAGGTATATATATTTAATATAGATAATATAAAAATGCGCTCCTAAGTGTTTAAAAATATTTTCAATTTTTCAATATTTTTTATATCAAATATTAATAAAATGTTGTATAATATTTATGCTGGTATAAAAAATATTTGTTATTAGTACCTACTTTAGTACTCACATAATATGACTCATACGAGATATGAATATAAATAAGTTATTTTATATAAGGCGTACCAGTAAAATATATTTAAATTATATTTAAACCATTTGTTTCGTTATATAGGTATACAACATAATACAACATTCAATTGGTACCTTTTATAGGAAATCGTTTGTAAAATGTATGACCTGTGTGGTTAGTAACTGCTGTGTAATGACAAGGGTACCAGCCAGCTGTAATCAAAATATAATAACACGGGGCACAGAGACATAAAGAAATCGTTTCTGGCGGCCACGTTTCTACTTCCCCACCTCCTCATAATATACCATTGTAACTTGTATATAAGGCCCACTATATTATTACTCATAATAATAATGTGTAATATTATTATTTTTATTACGGAATATTATTGTAGACATGGAATATAAAAATACATACCTACGTGATTCCCGTGTGTATGGGGCGTTTTCCATCTTTTTTTTTTTTATTCTAGATCATGACCAAATCGATGAAAACATTATTGTAGGTTTTACATTTTTAGAATACATTTTTTTTATTACATAATATTTATTAGTTGGTATAATAGAAATACAGTATAAAATATAACAGAAACTACGAACGTAGAACGGTTAGAATAATTTTTATAAAACAATAATTTTAACGATACACACTACATAATATATATTGTATAAGTATTGAAATGTATAATTATTTCAGATTAGTTTGTGGTTTATTTCACTAAAGTAGTATAATGATAAACCATTTTCACACATTTTTCGCTACAGAATTTATACATATTATGTTTATAACGTCTTAACCTATATACCTACATATACTTTACAAGATTTAATTCCATTAAATTATTCTCATGTCTGAGGTATATAAAATATATTTAAGTTTTTTGGTTAGAATATGTCTGGTTATAAAATAATTGATAATTTTCTGAATCTTAAGCATTCGTTTATAATACCTAAAGTTGATTTGTGTGCGTCATCACTGTATCTAAGTCGGTACTTAGGTTATTACAAATATGCTTTTATTTATTTATGTATTTATCTACTTAAAGCGAGGGGCTTCTATGACCGTGGAATAATATTTTCATTTTTACCTTTATTATTGTTTTGTAAATCTAAATACAATATAAATCAAATTGTTCTATATTACATAATATCTTTTATTATTGTAAGTTAAATAATATGATCTATCTAACTTAAACATAATATCTTAAAATTATTTGACAAACCGTTTTTGAAATTTATTTATTATAATATATAGACATATAGTCTAACGGTGTAGTGTTATATTAAGCTGCGTTTACACATGAGCAAAAGCACGGTCGAGCCGTAGTGAACGCGAGCAAAACATGAGCACTGTGCGCATTATATATGTAAACACCACTATAGGCGAGCTGACCGAAGCCGCTCTGACTGGTTCAAAATTGTTCACAAGAATTAAATTCAGTTGGCAGTTGTTTATTATCGACTTAAACGTCGAAGCATCCAGTTTTTTTGTACTCAGTTACCCATCAGTTTTAATTTAAAATGGTCAATAATGAGCTAGTTAAAAGGCGCACTATCATCGCAGGTGCAACATTCATAATTATGAATTCACTTATCAAAAAAAAAAAAACCGTTTGTGGATCACAGGGATGAACATGGTGGACTACATTTAATTAATGATTTGCTGTTTCAAGAAAGTAGACAGTTAGAAAATTTCGTTCGCATGGTTTATTCTGACTTCAAGTATTCATTGATACGCCCACAAGTCGAAAAAACAAACCAAGCATTGGAGGAAGTCCGTAAGTGTAGAGGAAAGATTAACCGTGACTGCGATTTCTAGCCACCGGGGGACTCGTATACTATAGTTTACACGTTCAAAATCTCAAAGTTTACAAAATCTAGTATCATACCAGAAGTATTCATTGCATTAACTAACGTATCGTCAGACATGATCAAGGCAAGAATAAAATATAGGTATGATTATACTTAGTCTTAAATTCATAGCTATAGGACAAATGACATAAAATTTAAAAAATCAACAAATATGCAATAAATGATTATTTATTGTAAAGATTATTAATGATGTTTTTTTAAAAAATTATAGCCAATAAAAATGTTTAAAAAATAAGAAACTTTCACATTTTTATTGTATATAAACATATTCGGTACATAATAAAATATTTATATTTATATATGTGATTGCATATATAACGGATATATAACAAAGACAATTTAGGTACATATCTATAATATTAATATATTTTATATTATATAATGATTTTCATAATTTTCTGTAGTATTAAATGTGCATAATAATTAATTGTACATACTTTAAAATCAATTTTAATTAATATAGTAAGTGTAAGTATATATATATATAAAAAAAATAGAGTTTAGTGAAAATTAACATCTTGTTACTAGCCTTGTAATACTGTAATGCATTTTAATGTTGTAGTATGTAAAAGTATATATAATAATAAACTTATAAACTACATGTCAAAAGTGCTTTGATAGTGCAATTCAGGTGTAGTTATAATAAACATGTAGTTGCAGCTGTTGTAGATTCTGGTGTGGCTGTTTGTGGAAAACTATTATTACAATATTAACTTAAAACTTACGTTTATGTTTTTCCTTGGTTCATCTTTATCATTTAAAAACTACATCTATGGGAATCCAAACCATTTCAATTTGTAAACTTCATCCCGGCCTAGATTAAATAGATATTAAAAATGTATGAATAATAAGGTAATGCAGCGTATTATTTTAGAAATTTAAAATATTTCATTGGAAATGATCCAAAAATTATATTTATAGTTGTTAAATTATGATATAGAGCACGTCAATATAAAACATGTATTACCTTTTCGGTTTTCCTGTGCGAAATGAGTTTTTTGTTTTCGATCAATTGATGCTGGAATGATCCACTAAGACTGTTCATTTTTTTTCTAACATATCTATATCTTCAGCCATGGTATTTGAGATTTAACCATGCATCATTTTTGAAATTTTTATTAAAATGTTGTGTATTTTGAGAATCCCACAGTATGGGATTATCATAATAAAACTGCATTAATTTTAAATATTTCTCACAATCCCAATCAGTATTTTACTTGGACGTCATGATAAATAGGTACAAACGTTAGTTCACTATAAACACTAAGAGAAAAAGGTCAGGTCACTGTACCTTGATTGAAATTATACTAAATTAATAAAAACTATTTCTTGACGATTTTATAATAAATAATAATAACTGATCACAATTCACTGGACAATTATTTTAAAATATAAATGTACGGAAATACGTTTATTTTAATAATATAAATGGCATATATTTATGATATTCGTAAATAGTATGGCTTTTGGTTATAAATAATATACTTATTTGATCAAAATATCAAATACTTTTATACTTATACTATAGGTAAATTATGATATTAGTATTTAGTGGTATAGTGCACACTTACCAATGTATGTACTTACTGTAAACTACTTATTGTTTAGATATTTTAATGTAATAACTAATAACAATAAAATAAATTAATACAATAAGTAATTATTAATTGGTTACAAATTTCCATCAATCGTATCATATTTAAATTCAATAGGTACATCTGTATAAAACTAAGTAATTGCCATGCTCCAGAGGTTTTTTTTTAAATAAAATAATAATTAAATACAGAAGCACTGGATTCGGCTCAGGAACGTGAAAAATCTGTTCGAATATGACGAACGAATTTAGCTCAAGTATTAATTAAGTCCTTTGAACACGACATCGAGACCGACAATTGTAGGCTCGCGGTTTTCGTGGTTCGCAAGCGAAAAAATTCAAACCGAGCCTCTCAGTGCTCACTCGTGCTCGTGTTCATGTGTAAACGCAACTTTATGTTGCATAAACTCTAATGAATGTAGGTATTTATAACTTTCCATATTTTAATGACGTAGGTACTGTAGGTAGGTACCTACAATTTATATTATCTTAATATCATCTCATGGATTAAACGCATTGATATTTTCAAGAACTGAATTAAACTGATTAGTGGGTACTGGAGAATTCTGACTTAGTTTGATTAACTAATCAAAATTGTATGGGTAGGTACTACGTAACAACTATTAAGGTTGAAAATAAAAATATATATAAATAGGTACCTATAAAAAGTTACAAATGTTCATCATCTTTAATAAAAATTATAAAAATTATTATTATATGATTACTTATATATTATATTATGTAAGTCTGTAAGTGGTAATGACTTTTTTACTACAATTTATCATTTGAATGTCAAGAATTTATATTACACAACACTGAAGACTTACTCCAACATACTATTTATATTATAAATAATATAATATATAAATTTCCTCGTATCGCATTAGGTACGTTAATATCAGTTTTATATCAACAATTGGTTTATAAAATATAGAAAATGAACAAATTTTTTTATGTGAAACCATAAGTAACTGGATATGTTAGTGCGAACACATGCAATCTCAAATTTATTTTTAAACTATTTAATCTAATATTTTAATAAATAAAAAATAAGAAATAAATTATAATATAAGAAATCTAAAAAATCTAAAAAATTCTAAAAGTATAGTTTATGATTCCTATCATTTGGTAATTCGTTATATAAGTATTAGGTATATTTAATTTACATACATAATATTATATAATATAATGATATATATGATAACTAATAATATTATTTGGTAATTCACCTGACGAATAAATCCCTAAGAACCAAAATTAATTGAATAAACCTTACGAGTTATGGCTTTCACTAAAACATATCTTAAAAGTATTTTTATTATTAATCTTTTAATCACTTCTTTCGCATAAAAATATTTTTAAAACAATTTTGTTTGTGTTAATATCATTTAAATTAATTATTTTCATAACTAATTATAAATTTAATTAAGATTTAGTAAAGTTAAAGTAAATGTTATAGAATATTAATTATATTTACTGAATTTTGTTTTTATACATTTTTCGTATACTGTTCCTGCGTATTCTGAAATAAAACACTTATTTTTAAGCAATATTTATTGAATTTAGAATGTTTTATACTTTAAATTTAAAACTATTAGATATAGTATCAAATAAATTTTTGTCTGAAAATGTAAATACAATCAAAGTATAATTTTGAACGATTGTTGATTATTTTGCTGGACTTAAGTGATAAAAGCACAATTAGAGGAAAATTATTTTCTATGCTAAGACTTGTTTAAACTTAAAAACAAAATAAATGACTTAATGACTACAATTATTCAAAATTACAGTTAAAAATGTCTTTAAAATATTCAATAAATACTGAAAGTAAAATTAAGAAAAATAGTATGGGTTTAAAAAAAAAACCTAAATTGTATTCATAAAATAATATACAGGGTATCCTCCTGTCAATAATTTTTTATAAACTAATATTTTTGAAACATGATTTTGAATTATTATCATTTATCATACTGTATTAAATGCTAGAGTATTTTGTATGATATTAAATGTAATTCTAATGGCCTCTAGTTTCGGAGCAGAAATTATTAATTAATTTCAAGACAATATACAGGTAGTTTTACAAATTACAATTCATAGAAATTTTTGTCTTTTGGTTCAAAACAAAGTACCAATCTATAGGTAGCCAATTATTAATGAAAATAATACTTTTTGCAGGGATATAACTGAGAAGATAAGTATGTGTTGATGTTTATTTAGTTAAATTTATTTTACTTGAGATTAAAAAATGACAATAATTACCATTATTGAGTTGAGGTTATTAAATTTTTTATAACATACTTAGGTATACAAAAATTGAATAAACAATGATATATGTACCTATCTTCAAAAAATAATAATAGGTATTAACTATAGTTACAAAATTCACTATTAATGACACGCATCGGCCGGTGCAAGATGCAATAATGAAATTTCGTTTGTTTGAAGTTTGTTGTTAAAAATATACCAAATACAACTTTTATTTTCTTATTTCTAAGTGGAGTGTTAGGATCATTAGGATTTATGTTAATAGGTATTGAATAGACATACTCATGGGTAGTAGTTATTTGGGGAAAAATGACTGAAAAGTGGAGCAAATATTTAGTTTTAAATATTATACCAATTTTCTTGAAAGTCATCAATAATTAAGAGTCATCAGTACCTACTTTTGTTATGAGATACTTGAGCATAAGAAAATCCAATATGTGGAGTGATTATCATTTGTGTGCCATATAGCGGCTAACCATACGTGTCATCGTTAAAATTTATTTAATATTTTTTTTTTTTTTTTTTTAATGTTCATGATAATATACATTTAATTTTTTTGCCACTATAATAGTATATTCAAGTAAATTTTAAATCATTTAATTTAAATATTCTAATAACTATTATAACAAAAGTTTAGAACAAACTATCAGAAGATAGTATATAAAAAAGTTACAACTTTCGCTTACTGTGAGTACTTAAGGTGCGAATGAGCAAAATGAGCGACCGTGTTTATCATATTACAATTAAAATTGACTTTTATCGCATTTGAACGAAAATTATGAGCAAAATTCAGTTTATTTGTGTGATTATGTCATATGCTATTATTCTTAAAATTTAAATTCTTTTAAAAAATATTAATGAATAATGTTCGAGTTTTTTTTTAAATGTATCTAATGCAGTTAGTTATTACTTATTACATATTAGTATAGTATATAATATACCTACCATTGTAATATAAGTTATAAATTTATAATATGCAATATGCATGATATTAAATTCATTGGCTCTCTGTATATTATATAATATAATTGATGAGTTAAATTTATAAATATATAACAATAATGCCGTTGTAAAATTAATACATTTCGATATGAATAATTCAATTCATAATCCATCTCGAAAATTTCCCAAAATTATAATAATGTTGTTATATATTTTAGTGATCTTCATACATTTCATACATATATAAATGCGAATTTTCAATCAGTTTCATATATATTTAAGTTGTGTTGCCCTTTCAAGTTAGTTTCAACTAAAAAGTGGTTTATAATTCAGAATATTAACGAGTTTGTAAAAATTACCTAAAGTTCCTACAATCACAATATATTTTGTCTTATTGTTGTACGATTACCTACAGTCTACAGGTATAATATTAACATTTAGAAGTATTTTAACATTGTCAACAACTATTCTCTGAAGAAGATAACATAAACATATATGATATATGATTAAAAATTGGAAAAGTTGACGTAGGTTTCGTCATTGAGTGACTTAGAATAATGGAAGTAATAGGTGTGTTAAATAAAAACCTTTGCTTACTATTTTGAGCGAAAATGGTATTGGCCAGCTCTTACAGTAAGGTTACTTTATGATTTATTTATATTATTTTTAGTAAGATCTAACAAATTTTTATCAAAAACATTGTATTCATTTTGAAATAGTCATAATTATAATAATATATATTATGTTTATTAGATTATAAGTCAACACTGATATTAAACAATGTAAATATAGCTTAAAATTAATCTAAATATTTTTAAAATTGCAATGTGTATAGATAATAGTGATACATTATATGAAATAGTAAAAGTTTCAAGTCCAAACGATCAATATTTCGAATTACAACATAATAACTAAAACTATTTAAAGAAAACATTTTTACTTTTCATTTAAACATCCAATTTCGTACAAATTAGAACTTAAAACGTCTTCAAATAGAATTGTGCAAATTTATTCTCAATATTTTGAAATAACTGTAAGAATATCTTAAAAGGAACATGGAGTTAAATTGTCCATCCTTTTTATTTAGTAACAAAGTTTTGATCATAAATAAATCGGATTAAAACTATAAAAGCTTAAAATTTAAAATATCTATAAAAATATTACAATGCAAATAAAGAATTAAAATATTTCAAAATATGATATCATTTCTAAAAAAAGTTATGTAATATAATTAGGAATTAGTGACAAATGTCAAGTCTACACGACGTTTATTCTTTTTTGAATTACATAAATCTAATAAATCGATGTCAAAACCGGTTTTGTGCAAATATTGCAGTTGTTTGTAACTTTTTTTTCCAACTAGTTTAAATAATTCTGTTTAATTAGATCCGATTTTTTGTAAAAAAACCACCCTTAAAGTTGGACATATAGAATCATTTTGACTGCTCTATTTATATGATGACAGACACTAAAATTATTTTTAAAAAACCTATCAATAATTTTAAAACCAATACATTCCTTCCTCGTCTCAAAATCTATAAAATGTTCAAACAATTATTTATTAATTACAATATTTTATTTTATGTTAGAGTATAACACTAGTTTTATTTGAAATTAATATTCTTGTTTAACATTATATGATATTATAGTCGATTGAATATATTTATTATTATAATTACCTAGCCAATGTTCTTGATATACTAGAACAATCTAATGAATAAATTAAAAACAAGCGAATGACTTAAAAATTAGCTTAAATATGCATAGTACCTGCAAATATTATTTATTTTACCAGCACCTTGTATACAGTAAGAAACCTAAGTTATACTGTAGGTACAATACTATGTTTGATAATATCACATATCAATTTTATAGAATTAATTATATTGTAATATTTGCGTTTACATATAAAGTAGGTAATAATTTAATCATAAATCGTGTTCCACAGACTATACACTACTACAGTGATGTTTATTAATTAATGTTTGTCAAGTTTTAATGAATATTGTGCACTGTTTAAAAAGTCAATAATTTATTGAATAAAAATATAACAAATTCGGTATTTTTGACACTAATATTTCGATACCAACTCGACCAATAATCCATTAGTCATCAACGCCATTATAATATTATTATTATTATTATTATTATTATTATTATTATTGTATGTACGAAACGATTCGAGCTTTTTAGATTAAAATAATTATGGTTGGGTGATATTATTATTATTATTATAATATTATCAACTTGATGAAATCGATTACACGATATATTTTCATACCCAATGAAACGTTTTACTCTAAAATGGTGGTCAATATAATATGTTTTACAATAAGTGGTGTTATTTTTTCGACACATGGGTTCTATATAATACTGCACTGCGTGTGTACGTACATATAGGAATCCGTATATAGGTACCATCCCCCTCGCCATCACGCGGTTGCAACGGCCAACTTAATTAAAACTGGATTTCCGGGAAATAACAATATTATTATTATTATTATTATTATTATTATTATTATTATTGTTATTATTATATATATCGAAATGGCCTATGGCGTATTTAATCCTCCGGCGCGCACATTATAATTTAAACGAACCTCGAGTAATAATAATATCGTACATGCACGCGCGTGTATGTTTAACGTTCTCACACAATATCCTCCTAAGTACATGGCGAATGTAACGTATACGCTATATATACATACACATACATACATATATAAATATATTATATGCGTATGCATCGGCGTATACATATTATATCCACCCCCTCCCCCCCTAGGCTACACCCCGTGTGCAGCTGTTAGGGGATAAATGTGTATTAATATTTTAACACTAATATTGCAAACGGGCAACACTCGTCCAACTCGATGAATTACTTATAAAAGTCTGAATATCGTAGTAGTCGCCTCTGGATTTCTTTTTTTATTCTCTTTTTTTCCTTTCTTTTTTTCCTTTTCTTTCTTTTTTTTTTTTTAATAAAAAATAAACAACCAAAACAAATTATGAGACCTCACCGGGACGCGCGCGCGGGGTCTGGACGGACGGAGATCGCGATGGGCTTCTTTTCTGGGAGTTTCGCTGTTAGCGCCTCGCCCGTGTCCTATAAAAGGAAACCGAGCCGAAACAAGAGGGGGTTATTTAATAAATTAAAAGATATCTCGTTTATTATTGAAAATTCTATATCCAGCGAACGCGCACATCTATTATGTATACGCCGAACTTAAATAAATAAGGGGTCCAAGCCCCCTCCGGCCACACAGTCCCGTCGACGTCGTCGGTTGTGCGCTCACTTGAAGTTTTCTCTCTCTCTCACTCTCTTTTTCTCTCTCCCGTCTGCTCTCTCAGTCTGTCTCTCACTTATTCCCCCCCTTTCACCACATCACCTTTCTATTGCTCGATCCCTCCTCCCCTGGCTGTACATTTATTTATATATATATATATATACGTGCACATTTATATATAATATATGTATACACACATATAATATCATATTTTATATTGTTTATATATATACATTATACATATATATAATATGTGTGGTGTGTGTGTGTGTGTGTGTTGTATATAATATTGTATCACTGAAACTACTATAATACTATACAGAGCAGTAACGGTGTATACACATAATATTATTCCGGGACGACAACGGAGGCACGAAGTCACGTGACCACCTCGTTGTCGATATTGTTATTATTACAATATTCATCGTAGAGTTTTGAATTTCGAAAAAAAAAATTATAACTATACCTACTCATGAGTTAACATAAACAACAATTAATATGAACAACGTATTTCAGTGAAGTTTTTTTTTTTTTAAATAGTTTTCAACAGTAATGTCTATATATGTCTCGTATACAGATTTCTAAATACTGTTTTCAAAATTATTTTAATACTATTTTTTAAATATACAAAATAAATTATAATAATACGGTATATAACATATTGCTATGTTAAGCTAATATTGAACACAGTTACGATTGAACTACATACAATAATATAAGTCAATGCATGTATGTAGATACACGTATTTATTGAAAAAGTCATCTATGAATAATAATATATAATTTTCTAAGATAAAAAAAAATTATATTGTACATACAGAGTGTCTCACCGAGTTTGTCCTCATACACGATATTGTATACTCTTCTAACCGCACAACCTGTCTAAACTTTAAATTTTAAACAACTATTTATGATACATTATTAATATTAGTACTTAAATTGTTCACGTATTAATATGAATTTTGTCAATAAATTAATTATTTCAATAAAAAAAAAAATCAAATATTTTAAATTCTATTCAGCTTATGTAAACTGAGTGACAAACTATTGTATTAACAACAATAATATTGTCATATTGAGTGTCTCCACTAGAGTATTATTTATTCAAAATAATTTTTCAAAATATTACTTAGAAAAAAGGGTATTAAACACGAGACACACTCTGTATATCATTCTGATATTCTTACCTACAGCCTATATAGCTATAATGCTATGTACATAATATAATATATTATTATGTTTGTGTGTATATGTGTGCTTATAATATATACCAAACACCTTCATATTAATATATTCTAATCCGTTACTAGCGTTCCTAACACATTACCATAACAATGCTCCCTACACTATAGTCTATAATAAATTAAATATTCAAGACAATACATATTAACGTAATTATTTTTTTTTTATGACTAACATGTCGGAATAATAAAGAATATAGATTGATTGTAAAATTATTATGTTATACAGTACATAATAAAATAGGTGAATGTTATAATAATACATTTTAATTTTATATGCTTTCCATTATATTTAATATTTTATTAATAAGAACCTAACCTGTGCATTTTTAACTTAACATATAACATATAATATGGCAACAAAAAAAACTGTAGGTAACTACCAAATATGTTTCATACTATAGTTTTCGAATATTTTTTATCTAGTGCATAATCGTTGCACAATTGTATTAAAATCGATGGAATACCACTTATTTAAAATACCGTAACTTGCGTGAAAACAGAAAAACCCACATTTTCATGAAAAGACTTCAAATAATTCACATTTAACCAGATTTGCACGTAGAGGTGATTCAATTATGAGGCATAAGATGTTTTAAATAATATAAAACATACAAGGTCAAAAGCTGTTGTTTCCTATTCGAAGAAAATAAGTTATATTGCACAATTATTACACATAATATGTTAAGTATAGATAGAGATAAAGGTATAAAATCACAATAATTTTGAGTCCTTTTTTTCATACACCGTAAACCTAATTTGGTCGTATACCTATATCATAAATAATGTCAATATTATAGGTACATATTAATAATGTAGTATATAATTACTGATATTAGTAACCGTTTTCTTTATCTCTGAACAAACTGTGTTTAATACATGTAATTTACATAAAAAATATTTGTACACCCAATATAATTTTAAATATTAAAATTCTTGCAGGTATTTTAAGTTTTGATAATGATAGTATACATAATAATATTATAAGTAGGTACCTATAACTAAATATTTTTCTGTGAAACTAGAACATATTATATAAAAGATAAATGTATTTATCTTGTAGAACATTATTATATAAAAATGGTACAATAAGTTGAACTGTTGTATTTTACTCAATGTTACTCAACTAGTACACTTCTAAGTGCTTGTTTAAAATATTACAATTAAACAAAATTGTATTATAACATTAATCTGAACATCAGCTCTAAAAAAATTAAAATTTAACCGAAAAGATATCAATAAATTCGATTTTTATTGAATATTATTCAATAGAATGAGTTTTGTTTTTTGTTTTTATAGTAATGTAGATACTAATTACTTACTTATAATTAGTTCTGAAGAACGGAATAAATGAAAATAGACATGAATAAAATATTATTTAAATATAAAGTTATAACCCACTACTTACATAATAATATTATAGTACCTACAAGTTTTAAATTATAACTAATTGCACATAATAATTTTAAAAAACTTAATTATTTTAAATATATATACAAAAATATATATATATAAATATGTATATATATATATAAATTATAAAGAATGAAGACCTATAGTTATTTTAATTAAGACCTTGATAGACCATTAAACTTTGATATTTCCCTTGAAATTTAAATGAGTAAGAACTAAGAATATACAGTAATAATGGAATATAATATAGTATATTATATAACTATAAGTCACAGGTGACACGGCATGTGTGTAATTCCATATATTATTTTTATTTTATAAAATTCTATGCGCTCAATACAAGGATGTTTGTCGTTCATATTTCATTCTTCTCTTACCTATTTAAATTCTACTATACGTTGGATTTTATTATTTAAATAATTTTTGAAACTTAACTATGCATACTTTTAATTAGTTCCATCCTTTATCATTTAAATATAATATTTTTCTAGTTTTAATTATAATATATGGGTGTATATAATAATATTAGGTCTTTATATTATTCTGTTAATTTTACTGTTGTATTAATTCTACGATAACTTTTATAAATATTTTTTTATTATTATAATAATATTTTTTTAATTACTTTGGAACGTAAACAAATTTTATTAAAGCTATTTATTCTATATTATTAAATTAAACACTAAACAAATTATTTAGTATTAGTTAACATAACTTATCATATAATTCAAAAAAAATAAATATATTTTCTTTTATTGTTTTTCAATTGCAAAAATAAAAGCTATTTGAAACGAATTGATTCAAAATTGTATTTTGATCAAACACTAAACTATTTAAAACAAAGAACAGTTTCAAATTACTTTTAAAGTATCTCAAAACAATATTTTTATAAATATATGTAATATGTTGATAATTGTAGTTGTAAGGATGTAGTCCTTGAAGAGACGTTCAAAATATAAGACCAAGTGAATCAAAAATACTTTAAAAATGATAATAATGGTTAGACCAAAATCAAATGTTTGAGGAATTTTTTTTTGTAAAATAGTGAAAAATTAATTTTCTGTTTCAATATTTTACTTCATTTATATTTGATTTGATTAATGTAATAAAATAATTTAAAATATCTTATACTCTAAGTAGATGAGTGAATGTATTGATTTTACAATAATGTGTATTATTTTTTTTTTTTTTTTTTTTTTTAAATTATTATAAAGAATGTCCTTCGGCAACATCGGCCATTGGGAATGTGTATTATTATTTAAAATTTAAAATTGAATATTTTTTTTGTCAGTGTCATTATAACTGATAAGTAGTTAAAATAATGCTAGGAATTTCATCTTCAGTATTTTTTCTGGTGAAAAAGTAAACTAAGTTAATAGTTATTAAGGTCAAAATTTGAATATCTCAGTAATTTTTAAAAGTGCAGAGAGAACAAAAAAAATAATTACTGAAAAATGGGAATTTTTACGCAAAATTGGTTTTTGACAAAATCTATTTTTGGTTTCTGGTTTAAATCTAAAAAAATGATTGTAGATACATGATTTTCATTTAATTTTTATATTACCATTTTTTACAAAAAAATTTGAACATTTTTTTAACTTGTTTTGAGCTTTGTATTTAGTTAAAATATCTTAGAATGACAAACCGTCTCCTTACAGATTTATTTTTCGTAAACAATGATATTATATCAATATGTCATTGAATTCAGATTTAATACCATCCATTACAGTAATCCACTTGTAACAACTACTGTAGCCCATACGTACACCAGAGTGACATCCACATAGCCGTTTTTATTTAAAAATTAAGGTCGATAAAAAAATTCTTTCTACCAAAAAAAACTTGAAAATTCAATAAAAGGATTCTGATTAGATATTTTTAGTGTAAATTAATAAAAAATTTAAGCGAAATACACAATAATTTCTTATACGTATGCTCATATGTAAAGTAAGGATTTTGACGAAATTCGTTCAAATCACGAAAATTTGTTAAGTTAGAAATTCATACATTTTATTTTTACATCTAAAAATTGAACTTTAATACAAGATTTCATATAAGTTTATCTATCTCTAACAATAAATAAATGCCAATCGGAAAGTAAAATTAAATTTTGATGAGCGTATGAAGTACTCATTTTTACGACATAGGATATTCACTAAATTTTTTATAGAATGATTTTCTATTTTGTTGTAATTAAAAACAAATAACCTTAAATACTTAAAATTTACTTAACATGTTTAATTCGTCATTTTCTACACTCAATCAAATTTTCCAAATATGTTGACATGTTTTGAGTGGTTTACGGAAATTTGAAATTTTCAACTTTTTTTCCATTGTGAAATAAAATGTTATTCTTTTGTTCAAAAAGCTTGACAATTTAATACACAAGGCTCCTTACATATTGTTACAATAGCAGTTTAAAAATATTAAAAATACATAGGGATGTATTTTTGTATAGACATTTTAAGTTAAAATGTAGATAAAATTAAATACTTAATAAAAGTGGATTAATGATTTTGATGTTATTTAAAAATATTATTCCTGGATACTTGAAACTTTTAAAAATATATCATTGTATTTTATACTCACAATAACATTTTTAAATGCAATTTTTCTGACAAAATTGAATTTAACCTACTGTAGTACACTAGTATGAATGCCTAGCATAAGACTAATAATTTTAATCCAAGCGTTTTGTTGAGGTTAAAACATTAAAGTCGGACAGCTGTTTCAATAATGTACAAAAGCACAACTCTACGTCATAGATGTATAACATTTCTTTAAAATTAAATCGTTTAATTTTTACATTTCATGTCAAATTGATTCATATAAGTTTTAATATTTGGTTTTTGATGTGTATATGTACAGTTTAACACATGGTGTAAAATAAGTATGTATAAATGTATAATACTTGTATTATAGTTATAATATATTATATTTGTTAGTACTGAATTGATGACATTTTTATTTTTTTTAAGTAATAAATTTGTTTTATTTAAAATATATCTCATTATATACTATAACTTTATACATCATTTAACCTAATTTAGAATATGAATAATTTATATTTTAATTTATGCACCATAAAAGTATACTATAGGCGCCTAAACCTACTTTAAATTTAAATTTTTATCTGTATATATAATATTAAAAGTAATTATTATTGAAAAATATTCAGTTTAACAATGACATAATATAGTCCACTTATATATTCTATTATTTAACTTCATATGGATATTAATTTTAAACATTATCGAAAAATAAAACAAATTATAATGATTTAAAAAAGGCGTAGGTACCTTCGATATTTTTTTAACTTACAATAAATTGCTTGTAATTATATAAATAATAATATGTATTTTACTAAATTTTGTTTTAGCATTTATGAATGTTGCTGCTATATAATATATACTATTCAGGTTTACATATTATAAAATATGGAAAAGTTTATATTGAAAAAGTAATAACCTTCGTGTATAAGTAATTATTCAATTCGTATATAATATTTCAAATTAAATCAAATTCCGTCTAGGGGTCTTGTATGTAATTTCTCCGATTTTTCTCACATTTCCTCCCTGTTAATTTCGTTAAAACAAATTTTCAATCGTTGGATATGTATAAAACAATTGGTAAACTATAATTTTTACCGTTGTCAATCCAGTTATTAAAAAATAAAAATAATTATCAAAATAATAATAGTATATCTAACCCACTACAATATGTTTGTATAAAAAAAAAATAATAATAAACGAATTTGAGAGAGTTGTAGGTGCTTTAAAATTAGATTAGTATAGCCGTATAGGTGAGATAATTGCTTTTAACACTGACAAGTGACAATAGTGACCATTATTTATAAACAAAAAAAATATTGCCTTTGTGGTGTAAAAATATTTGTTATATAATTATCTTAATCAGATTTTCATTCTTACCCTTAAATTATGATTATTTTTTTTATTATTATTATTTTTTTTTTTTTGGTGAATTTATATCGAGTATTTAAATCAATACATTTTAAATAACTGATAAAATTATTCAGATATATTATACTTGTAAACATCCATATTACACGCAAAATTATGATACGCTACTTAAAGTTTTAAAAAGAATGACTCCTCTCGAACTGGAATTTATCGTTATTTTAACTGTCTATCATTCACTTAAAAAACGTGTTTTTAATACTTGCAATTTTTATAGCAAGAGAATATATTATTCTAATGTGATGATTTTTCATATACTTATTGAAAATAGCATTATTTTTTGTTTGGTTGGCAAATTATTTTAATAGACTGTGTTTTAAATTAAAAAACTTGTTAAATAGATGTTTTTATAGGTAATTATTGAATATTTCATTTTATGTAATTAGGTAAGTAGATTGAAAGTGTAAATATAGTTAAAATAAATAATTGTAGCTGGTTCAAACAATATTTCAAAAATTAATTTTTCAATGCTTTAATTTAATAATATTATAGTAAGTTATTTAAATAATAGTTAACATAAAAATACAATTAGATAAATAATGTTTAATAAAACTTTATTTGTCCTCATTAGAAGAATTATTTATTCGGAAATATATTATAAACAATTATCTGCACTATAGTTTCTATAATATACATTTATCACGAACACTGATATACTAACTTGATATTATTTATTTAGTTTTGTTGTATAAATTACATCATGTTTATTTTAATTTTAAATATATATGATGCCTGACACGAGAAAAAAAATCACGAACACTGTGCATAACTCATAGGCAATGCTCCTCAGAAAGGGTTCCATGACGGATCCTTGTGGTATACTCATCTGCAGGTACTATGCATTCCGTAGATATCTTTCATTGTCATTAACTACTGTCCAATTGTCCGACTTGCAGTCCTTGAATAGCTCGATTTCTGAGACACGTAATCGTTATCAAGTCAGTGTGACATATTATTTTACAAATCTTAACTATATGTATGAGTTTTTGATATTCAGCTAGGCCATACAGCAGCTATTTAGTGCATTTTTCTTATTTGTACACCTGAACTTGCTCTTTCACGACCAGTTCCTGAGTACACTGGCCGCGTTTTTCACCATTCCGGAAACCCTCATATTATACTATCCATAGGACAAATACACTCCGGTCCCAGTCATGTATATGCCTCAATTCGTTCGACAATATACTATGTCTCAAATGAGAGTAACTCAAGGTGGGCTTCTGACCATCACAACAGCAAAATAGCGGTCAGAAAAAATCGAGATTTATTGACGTATACTCGTCCAAAACCCACTTTCATGCGATGGCGAACATGAACCAATGAGTGATGATGACATTGTCATAATATATGCGACTTGCAGGAAAGCCGAAGATGACTACTGATAATTATTGTTATGCAGTTGTATCCTATGATTTTCTAAGCTAGCTAATTTAATTTTTAATTCATCCATTGCGCCATAAAATTTGCTGTACTCGGCTGTAGGTTTTATACTTATTTTATCTGAATACATTTTTTAGAGTAATAATTTGCTATGATTTTTCATTCGCTCGGAAATCAAATGTTGATAGGTAGGTAGGTACTTTTAATAAAACTGATTATTTTCCAATTATGTTTTGAGAAAATCATAAAAACAAACAATTACGAACTCATAGCCTATAAATATAGAAAATTATATAATTTAGTTTTATTTAAAAAATATCATAATCGCATATAATGTTATTAGAAAAACACGATACTATTTTTTCAATTTAAATAATTCGTACATTTTTTATTAATGGCCATATTTTTAACAACCAATGAATTATTTTTCTCTTGTACTTAAAACATACAAACACATTGTATGTACATTGTTTCCATGAGCAACGGATTACTTTTATATTTTCATTTATGTAATATTTTTATCAATAATTTTGTCTATTAATCAAGCATATTATATTTGTATAATATTATATTCGACGTATGTTAATATTCACTTGAAAAAAATAAAAATATACTTCCATAATTCAAAATAATAAAATGATTATTGATTGCTTATAAATGAATAAGCAAACAAACATTTTTGACACAGTATTAAATTATATATAATACTCTATGTTTGTTTTTATCAATTGCATTAATTTACTTTACTTTGCTTTAATTCGACATTGGAATACGGTTAGCTAACTAAAAATCATCTTATGGTCATATCTACACTTTATACTTTGTATTCTATTAACAATGAACCTTTATATTTGTATTAAATATTAACTTTATAAAAATGTACCTATTAAATATTATTATGTTAATTTCTTTTTCTTCTTCTAATTTTTTTTTATTGATCTGACATTATAACATTGGCATCAGTGGCCATTATAACTATAGTTATTATATCAATTAAAATTTGTTACTAATGAATAAGGTTTCTTAAATTATATTATTTAAGTTAAATTGTTCAATTTAGATTTTCTTAAAAATATTAAAACTTGTTTAGCGGTGTGTGCGTTCTGTCTGAGTGATGCGTCTAGGGTGTTAGAAATGTTGAGGTTGTTGATTTCATCCATGTACTGGAGGCATCCTATAAAATTATGTAATTTATTATTTTTATGATAGTATTATTGTATTCAATTGCGCACTTTGTTGGTTATTTGTTATTACTTAATTAAGTCTATCTCTCTGTTATATTATATTGTATAATTATTTTAAATTTAAATTTAAAATAATACAATTTCGGTAATTATATTTCCTCTTGGCGTTAATCAATAAAATTAAATGTACATTATGTTAAATTCGGTCTAAGTCTTTCACTACAATGTTAGAGTTATGTCTGATGATTTAAAGTTAACATGCTATTCGTTACTACGTTCAAATTAATTCTATAGAAAATTACATCTTGAATTATAATAAATAAACAGTAACACTGTAAGTCTGTAAAACAACTTTTAATAAATGTAAAATATCAATACGTGTTATTAGAATGCATAAGCCAGACGAATATATGGATTATAAAGACCGAGCATTAGACATTCGTCTCTCTTTATACGCATATATATTTATTATGTATATTATGTTGCAATGTAGTGGTAATATCCAATACAATGGGATATACAATTTAAAAGCAATGTATAATGATTATTTATGAATGAAAACAATTCTGAGTAAAAACTCTTCTTATTGGCGCATATGGTACATCTCGTAAAATTGAATGGCCAGTCTGTTTTCTTTACGCTTAGAGATGAAATTGGCGCATCTAAGTTAAGTTCAAAAAATTATAGGCACATACTTCGGTCAAATTACGTCCACGATTTTTTCACAACAGATCCCGAGTATTGTGTTCGAGAGTTAGAATCAAATAGGTCCAAGTTGTGTCGTGTAGTAAAAAATTTTATATACGTGTATTCGTACATTTACAGACTGAGAATTACCATTTATATTTTAAATATTTAAATAAATAAAATGTACATACATGTAAGTTTTTAACTCGATATTTTTTAATATTATCATTTTAAAACTTTTTAAAAATAAATTTATGGTTATCAATAATCTTATATATTTTTTTTTATTTCTTCACTAAATATTTTATCAACTTCCGTTATAAATAAATACATTTTAATTTTAAAAGTTTAAAATATCGTTTTCATGTCACATTGCATTGTTAAAATATATATTAATTTTCAGGTGTATAGAAATATTAACTTCGGTGATATTTCTTGATGAAATGTCAAAAAAGGTGTACTCTGCAGTTAAACAACATAATTCCTAATTATTCATCACGAAAAACAATTATTGCAGACGCAACTCGAACCTATAGCCAACGAACCACGGATGCATATACAGCTATTGTAGATTTTAATAAACATAATATTTTTTTTGGATGCAATTTGAAGGTACTCGTGAAACTATTGAAAAAATCTAAATTTGACCATTTCAATGTACCTACTATCTAAATCAGGTTTTTTAACATGAAACTTTTTGAGTACTCTTTTTCCAATAATAACATTTTTTCAAAATTGTTACAAGACAATATAATAATCAAAAAGTATAAGACTTCATTCTGAAACATATACACTCTATGACCTATGCTTAGGGTCTAAAATACTAATTACAATAAGAAGTGTCCACATGATTAATAGCGTTATAAAATATAAACAATAATTGGGTATTTTATTCACATGTACATTTAAAAGCTTATGCAAAATTGTACCTATTGTATAATGGTATTTTATATTTAATTGTTTTACAATTTAATAAGCTATAACAGTTTAATATTATAAAATATAATGTGTGTATTTAATTACATTTTTATTTTTTTATTATATATAAGGCTATAGCCTTGATGGCTTAACTCTTAAGCTCTTTGAATTACTTTAATTATCGATGATGAATGATGATATACGACAATACAAACTATATATAGTTTTATATAGTTAAATATAAACAGTACAAATATAAATTAAATTCATTAAGGTAAGTGTAAGAGTTTTGAAGTCGACATTGCAATTAGTAAATTTTGATAATTTTAATTTTACTTTTTTTTTAAATTTTAGTTTTCACCACTGCAAATACGTATATACTTATGTTTTTTTTCCATCGCCATAAGCCCGGAAACTATGACCATTAGCTGTTTGCAGGGGAGTTGGGTTGGAACACGCGTTGTATATGTGGCAAGGATTTGTCACTAAAAATCAGTGTTGTCACTGGCATCCATCCGGGAGCTAGCTACACTGGCTGGTACACTCAGAACGTTTCCGCAGTTTATCGTACGACCGCGCGACACCATTTCACCATAATAGGTAGGTACCTATATACTATATAACAATAAATAATGTAAAAATAGAAACTACTACTTAAAAGCCACTGCTAAATTTTCTTCGGGTGATATAGGTTTTGGTATAAATGTTATTGGGATAGTAGTCAGATCTTCTTCAATTAAACTCTCAAAATGTAGGTGATCAAATTCTCTGAATTTTTTCTAATTTTGGCGAAGATGTCTGTTGATCAGTATTTGATGACGCCCTTCGCTACCGCTACTGCGATTATTATTCAATCTCAAACGTGGTCACTCTATCAAACCGTACCTGAAGAGATCGATGGAGATCTGCATTCTGCATTATATAACCTGCAATTTATTCGATGACACTTCGTCACTTCAATGATAAAATATGAGTGGTTGTAGGAAAGGTCAACATAATGTAAGTAGGTGCATTGTGTTAAATCCGTGTAACATTTATTTTCCTGCCACATGCACAATTTTTTGAATTTTTAAAAATTGTTAAATTGTTTCATGAAATCACTCATACATGTTACGTTCTAATAATATCTAATAATATCTATTATAAGAATATAATATAATGGATAATAGATTATCAGGTTATATATAAAAATGATTTTGAAAGAAATCTAAATTAATAACTTATATAAATCTCTAATATTTGAAAATACATTTTACTCATTCAAATGATACAATCAAACAGCATCCTAAATGTTAAAATTCATTTTGATTTAACTGTCACGATTCATTATAATATATTTGTGCCAGTATGTGATATGGACAATTTATTCTACAGAAAATTCTTATCACACTTAAATAAAAATAATTGTTCATGCCTACACAATAACGGCTATTTCTTAAGTCTTAGTGATTATCAATAAATAAATTAAAATTATAGATATTTTAATAGCTCTTAACCACCTAATTGATATTTATAATGTGCCTATACGTTAATGTTATAAAACTAGGGTAATTTATAGGCAAAGTTTCCTTAGAGACTGTTACATCAATATTTATTTTGGAACAAATGCACTATAATAATATCTAACATACTTATTAAGTTTCTTTTTCAATGTATGTGATTTAAGGTACCTACTGCATTTGAAAATGTTTCAAAAAAATTTTCATTATTTTAGACTTTAAACGGAGCTATGGATGTATTTTTCCATTTCTAAGGATAGTTAATAGTTTTATAATATTACTCTTAGATATTTATTTTTCCAACACCTAATAATACGGTAGGTTGAACTAATATTTACCAAAAATATCGTATTTATATTAAATATTATTATTATGTATTTTAAGGTTAAGGCTTCTACATCTAAGTTCATTAGCTTATTTTTCTATTGTAGAGGTTAAAGTTGGTTCTTTTGGTACGGTTGGTTAGGAACACGTGTATGTGTGGCAAGGATTGGCCACTAAGAACCCTGGTAGTCACGAGTCACCCATCCAGGAACTAGTGGAACCGATGCTGGCACTCAGACACGTTTTGTGATTGAAAGTCAGACGCTGTGCCACACCGTGCCACATTGTATACTTTTGTTATTATTATTGACATTTACTATAAATTAATACCAACGTATACCGTAGAACTCTGTGAATATGTTAAATCGAGTTTAAAGAAAGTTTGTTTATTATTATTATTTAATTTCTTATAATGAATAATAATATAGGTATACGTAATGCAAAAAGTTTCTTGCGCAAGTGCAGAAAAGCGATTCCAATAATTTTTCTACATAAATTTAAAAAAAAAAAAAATTAAACAAACGATAGACGGATACCTAAGTCATTCAATTACATTATAATAATATTTATACCTACTCGCATATTTCGTTCCGTTTAGGACACATTTTCATAAAAATAACACATCCAATTCAGATCGGCGACGAAAATGCGTTATAGCGTTGTCAGTTGTCACGGTGTACTAAAGCAAAGCTTTCTATAATGTATGTAAACACAAGTTTCACAGGGAGAGTATATATTAACGCAAGTTTTTTTCCTATTCTTTTGGGCTGGCAATCTTAAATAGGTATACCTATATATTTATATAGACGTGTATTTTATTCCTGAGCGAGCAATGCATAAAGTACGCGATCCCGAAACTACCCAAAACCGTGGTCGCCGATTTTTATTTTATCAATGGACTATTCGGTGATTTCAGGTGATGGATCATACAGTATAATTTTTTGTCCTGTGCACCTTTCTTAACTTCTTTGCACAGATAAACTTCGTAGATAGTTTTAAATACTTCTATTCTGAAATAGTAATCAAGTTTATAACTATTAATAATATATGTATATTATATATTTAAATATCAATTACGATAGTGAAATTAATAGTATGTTTAAAAAGGTTGAGAATATCATTGGCACATTAAGCATTTTAAATGGCGAGAGTTAAGTAATAAGATATTTGCATTGTCATTTGTCGAATATAGTTTATATACTTACGTTTGAATAAGAGTTTTTCAAATATTTTTGGGAGGTTTAAAATAAAAGTATAATATATAATTTGGGTGACGAAGATAAAATTTGTGGGTTTTAGGTTTTAAGACGGAAATTATGGTTGGTTTATAGTATTCCTGTAAAATAGAGATAATTGCGTATTTGCGTTGAATATATGAGTAAGGAACAGTTATTTTTGTATGATGTGGCAGAGTGGACACTTCAAGAGCCATCTGCCCATCTGGTACCGTTGTTATTATGTTCCTCGTTTGCTTATTCTAAGGTGAGTAACCACTCTACAATTAAAGTTATACAGCACAACATTTAACCCAAAACTCATAATCGAGTTATAAAATAATAATTATCGAGATAAAATTTGAAACTGCAAATGAAAAAAAAAAATATTGAACATATTAAATTGCTTGAACCTTGTAAATATCGTATCTATCTGACATAGATCTAAATTATATCTTGAGTTTTAAAACAATTATTGTATATCTGCAATTTATTTTACAATAAATAGTAACAATATTAGTATTAGTAAATTTATAATACCTTTATAAATGTGTGTAAAATGAATGTAATCATATTTAAGTATTTTATTTATTTATTAGATTACAAACTTTATTTTTAATATAGAAATTCTTGATACATATATAATAAGAGTGTAAGAGTATTTTTGTAATCAAATTTCAAGTCCTAGAACGTTATATAGGTAATATCGAAATTTATTTTATTATAATATTATATATAGTTTGGTTATTATGTCGTGTATTTGATTTTTTTTGTTTTAATGATTATATCGAATTGTATCAAACTTTATTAAACATTTTAATTAAATCCAACGGAAACGTATATCAACAACTTGCAATAGAAAGTGAAAATCAAAAAGCGTAAGCATTTTAAATCTAACAAGTTCATCGTCAAGGTCAAATTTCTAATGCTTAACACTCGTAAATCAATCCATAAACAATATCCATTCCGCGAACGTGTTAAAATATATTTTCAATTAATTTTACACAAATTTGATTCAAAAATGAAATGTAAAACAGCGTTTTCAAAAACAAAAAAAAAACACCGCTGTGTCACACCACTACTACACTACATCATACATCCATACACGGAATCTAGGACAAAATATCCAGGGACAAAATATCCTGTACTAAAATATCCAAGTCAAAATATCCAACGGATAAAATATCCAAGGACACAATAACCAATATATAGGTCAAAATATCCAAATAGTTATTATTATTTTTTTTTTTGTCACCTATAATAATACCGGACAAATAATCAATGTGAAGGATGGAATCATAGGTTTTCAAATTTAGTGAGCAAAATTTATTATTATAAATGATTATTGTAGTTCAATTATATTACCCCACCTACATTTAAAATGTAAATTTCTAGGTAACACATAATCATCCAAGTATTTGGACCCTAATAAAAAAAATGCGCATGTAGATCACAGCCGACGAAACGAAAATTGCACAAAGAGAGTTGGGAACGTTAGATCCACCACGGAAAAAACCAAAATATATAAAGATGCAAGAAAAACTTAAGCTACTTTGTTTTGAGTATATTAACGAACAAAAAGAATTGGATATTTTTTTAATTGCAATAGCAAATATTATACGATAGTTTATTACCTACATCTATTTATTATCATATTTTATTTTTTATAGTTAACTATTTATTTAATTATTTTTGAACTGACTATGAACTGAGTTTGTACATAATATATTATTTTTATTATACTACTATGTGCTAAAAATAATGTGTTTTAAGTACTTAAATAACAAAAAAAAAAAATTATTATTTGGATATTTTGTCCTATATATTGGTTGTTTTATCCCTGGATATTTTATCCGTTGGATATTTTGACCTTGGATATTTTAGTACAGGATACTGTTTTTGACCAAATCGATTTTGTTATTTTACTGGAATTCAAAAATGAAGGACCTTAATATTATGATATGATATAATAAATTGTATGTTATTTATAATATTCATGCAGATGTTTGAAATTTTTATAAAATATTTATTTTAGCTATTTTAGGACCAATATAGTTTTCAAAATATATTGGGTCTATTAAGCAATTTAAAGACGTTTTAAAATGTTAACTTCTTAACTTTTAGATTCTGAGCGGAACGAGGAATATATTGATTTTACAATGATGTGTGTTTTTTTTTGTGTGTCTGTGTACAGCATAACTAGTCGAAATAATGCTTCAATTTCAAATTTTGGGGATGGTTTCTGATGTAAAAGTGAATATCCTTGGTGCATTATAAAGGTCAAAAATAAACATTCTCCAACAGTTTTCAAAAAAATCGAGAAAAACGGGAATTTTTACGCAAAACCAGTTTTCGACCAAATCGATTTTTTTATATGGTTATAATTCAAAAACTAATCACTGTAAATACTTGAAATTTTCACCAAATGTTTATGATAGTGTTATCTATATACAGTTAATTTTTGACTTTTTTTGAGTTATTTATAGACCACTGAAATTTTCGATTTGGATGACCAAAAAAACTTGAAAATTTAATAAAAGGTTCCTCATGAGTTGTTCTTATTGTAGCTAAAAAAATTAAAAATCTTTAGTCACAATTTTTTTTTATAAGCGTTTATAGTTCAAATTTTTACGAAATTTGTCGAAAACGCGAAAATTTACAAGTTATTTTGAAGTTGAAAAATCATAAAAAATTTTGTGTTTGTAACTTAGGATTAAAAACACAACACTAAGTTTTCCGTAAGTTTACCTTCAAGTAGCTATAGAGAAAACTCGAAGCATCATTATAGGAAAAGTTTTAAGTGCGTTTAAATTTTAAATTTTTACGAAATAGCGTAACGATAACGATTTATCCTCAAACGATTTTAAATATTCGTTATAATTCAAAAAGTATAAGTCGTAGATACTTGAAAATTTTATCAGTTATTAAGATTGGCAATTTATTTACATGATTTAATTTTCAAAATATTTTGAATTTTTTTGAGACATTTATAGACAACTGAATCTGAAAAAAAAATTTTTGAAGTGTCGATAACATTTTTTTGGCCCTATCAAAATACTTAAAAATTTAATACAAAGTTCCTCATAAATTATTCTTTTAATGTTAAAAAAATTATAAGAATGCATAGGCACAATTTTTTTTGATTAGCATTTGAAGTTCAAATATTGACAAAATTCGTCAAAACCATGAAAATATGCAAATTATTTTGTAGTTCAAAATTCATAAAATTGTTTGTATTCATATCTAAGGTTAAAAAATCCAATACTAAGTTTTACATAAGTTTTGTTTCAAATAGCTATAGAGAAAATTTGAAGCGTCGTTATAGGAAAAATGTTTTGAGTGTTTGAGTTTTAAATTTTTATGAAATCAGGTATATGTATATCTATGATAATATAAGATATTATGAATCATGATAACTACATGCAATGTTTTTGGAAAAATTGATTAACCATGCCTTATTCAAAATGCGTCCTAATTGAAAAATAAAATATTTGTTTCAAAATAGAATATATGACAATATTTAAATATATGATATCCTAGACTCCGTTCAGAATCGTTTTTCGTATACAACGATACCTATCATTGCATTCAAATCTAACCTACCCTAGTCAGAGGTCCACCCCACCACCTAATGTACAGCAGAGCGACATCCATTTACCCGATTTTTTTATTTTTTTTTTAATCTAAGATTTGAAAATTTTTAATAATCTATTATATATCCTAGAGAGATAAGTCTCCGCTCAGAATTGTTTTTCGTATACAATGATATAATATCATTGAAATCAAATTTAATTCCATCCATTACAGTAACCCACTTGTAACCTACTTTTTTCCGGTAAAGACTTTTAATATAGATACCTACATTTCTCATAAATTGTTTTTATAGCAATTCAAGATTACATAGGCTATTTTAATTTTTTTATTATAGTTAGAATTTCAAATTTCATCAAACATTAAATTTCCTACTTATTTATCTTATTTATATGTTTAAATTAAATTTTATTTGTATGCTTTAAAATTTAACACAAGGTTCCTCGACAATCATTCTAACTCATCGCCGTTTTATAATGATTGATTTATCATTATTTATTGAATATAAATTTAACACATTGCATTAGATATACCAGGTAAGTACCTAATATATAGTAGAGCAACTTCCTGGTATAAAACAATCAAATTTAAAAAGTTATTAAATATTTTTTACTATTTAAATATGATTAAATAAATAAATAATAGTATATTTTAGTTATCAGAGATAATTAATTCTTCTGTAATGTATTTTATAATAGGTTAATCGCTAATATTATATTAATCTAAATCCTACTTTTTAAATTACAAAATGGTCTGGTGGATATTACGTGTATAAAAAGATAACACATGTTATTGTGGTGCCCTCTTAAGACTACATATACATTGTTTTCACTCGAGAAAACCAAATATTTTACACTTAAGAAATCGTTTAAACGTACCTACATCTACTTTGTTTAGAGTACATGTTTAACTTTTTCAACTTGTATTTAACCTACATTTATTGATTTGATAAATAATATACATATTTTAAAAAATGAATACAATATTAACGGTATTATACAACTTTTATACTTTTTGTCCTATTTTTTAAGTATATACCTATTCCCTATTTAACATTTAAAAAGTATAAAATACAAAGTTATAAGATTTTAGTAAAGATTATTACTTATTTTAAATTGTATACAATTTGTGGTTTATCAAAAAATAATTTCACAATCGTCTCCTTACATTTACAATTAGATTAGATGGTGTTTAATATTTAGTGCCATAAGAATATAACTCCTATATTCTTATGACCATGAAAAGTCATCAACAAACAATACTTCTTCTTCTTCTTATTTTCGTGTACTCTTTTCAGCAATGAATTAAATTCTTGTCTTCCCTCTTTTATAAAGAATTTACAACTGAGAACTATATAGTAAACATAAGTGGATTAACTAATATGCTTTAAACAAAAAAATAGTTAAACATAGTAGTCTTCATTATTTAAAAAAAAATCTTGGTTGATTTTTGACAAAATTTTAACAATCAATTAAATATTTAAAAAAAAATTCCTTTAAGCAAATTAATCAAAATCATATTTTCTTCTATTTAAATATATAGGTATTAGGTAATCATAATATTTAGGCACCTACCGTAAAATAGTACGCTACCTTTATTGTGTAAATGATTTAAATTTAAAATTTTTATTAGTTGTAGTATTCGATATAAAATTGAATTTTAATTTAAAATAAATAATGTTAATTTGGAAGTATATTTTGTTTAAAACTTCGCAGTTTTATTGTATAAAATATAACAATGTGACCATTTTCTTTCAAAGTACCATCGTCTTCATTGAGTCGATTGTCGTCTAAAAATGGCACCAATCCACAATCGAATGGATATTTCCTTATCCCACATGTCCTACTTAAAGGCAGTGTGAACGCTTCCTACATACTTACGCAGATCAATAATTGGACACAATGTTAACAAGAGTTTCGCTCTCTCTCTCTTTCTCTCTCTCACTGCACCCATTCCTCTCATGCGCCCTCTCTCACTCGCCTATCGGTGTACATACCACCCCCTTCCGAACGTAGCGCTCTTCCCTACCACCTATTCCTCTACCCGGCGTTCATCCCACCCGGTCTTTACTATTAATTATATTATATTAATAGTTAGTTTGGCAACATGGCGGAGTTGTTTTTGAGAGTGTGCATGCGCGCCGATTGACGCTTCCGCGCACCCTTTACACTATACTCTTTTCCCGTCACCCCCGTATAACTGCCTCATAACCTCATCCCTCATCTCCGTCCACAATTTAAATTTTTTTTTTTATATATAAGAAGATAATACATGCAATTACGAAAGTATAGAACAAAAGGATGAAATGATCGACTTTTAAGGTATAAACGATACAATTTAGGTAGAAAAAGTTTTAAACAGTTGCAATTTGGATACTTTTTCCACAACTTTAAAAGTATATAAGACAGTTTTGTCAGATTAAATTTGGCCAATAACAATTAAGTAGTGAAGCTGTGTACAGTTTTTTGAAAATATTTACAAATAATTTTATGTATTCTGTTTTGCTCTACTGTAATAACAATTATGTTTATTATTTTATTCGAGTATTATCTTATATTGTAAAATAATTTTTTAATACATATTTTTCCAGCATTATCAAAACTATTTTCTATTTAAAACAATAAAAGTCTGTTTACATAAGCAAAAGTAATATATATATAACTATAACTATTATACAATAGTGATGAAATAATTCAGTTAAACAGTGTTTTTTGTCATACGATAAAACATATTCTTCAACTAGGTTTTACCTAGTAAATATTGTATAATATTTATATATCCTGTATATAATTTATTTTGTACAACCAATATAAAAATATGATAATGCTTCTCTTAACAATCATGTAAAAAAGCCATATAATATGTAACCTAATCAATTGTAAGCTAATAACCACGATGTTGATGCTGTACCAATAAAAAAAATATGATAAATTATTTTTTTTAATTACATCGTCTTTAAATAATTTTTCTCTTGAAATTAATTACATATTTCTGCAACACGTGCAATTTAGAAGTACTATATAGATTAGGTGACACAAAATTCAATATATAGGTAAGTACTAACATTTTTATACCTAAATATTTTTAAAATTTGAATGAAAAGGTGGAACAATTTACTTAAATGGTAAAGCATGATAGGTACATTAAAAAAATGAATTTTGTTAAATTTTTCAAATTATTAATGTATCTTTTATTCAATATTAAGATAAATTGTTATAAATATATTTAATTATTTTTTACGGACACGTTCAATACGATGCAAATGTTCGTAAAAGTATCTTAATTATTTCAAAATAGTTTGAAATGATTTAACTTATGAGTATTTTTATATTGTTTGAATAAAAAAAGAAAAACGTTCCATTAAAATATATTATTTTAAAACTTGAAAAAAGCACCCTTAAAACTCGGAAGTAAAAAGGAAGTAAGTACTTATGTAGATCATTTTTTACCTTTCCTGAATAGTTGTAAGGACACATTATTGATACCATCCAAAAATTTAAAAAAAAAAAAAATGTTGACCAGCTTGGTTTTACCTGAACTTCTTTTTAGAATCTAACGATTTATAGTTATGTTTCCAAATTAAATATCAAAAAAAAACCTAAAATATTGTGTGACGAGGTGAGCGAAACGTGGAACGAGTGCCCAACACCCTGTTTCTGTTTCCTGTCTAACTTTTTTACTTTTCTTCAAAAGCCATATACACCTGCGAAATAAGATTAACGTGTAAGATAATATCGTATAAAGACAATATGAATTGGATTGTTTAACAATGATATTTTTAGATAAGAAAATCATGGAAACATATTCGTAATAAATTAAATTATAATATAATAAAAGTATTAATAAATTAATATTTTTATAGATTAAAATAGTATCATGAAATTTCATTTTTTGTCCAAATTTATTATTTTTACATATCAGTTAACTGTTTTAGATTCTGAACGGAGTGATGAATGTATTGATTTTACAATGATGTGTGTGTGTGTTTTTTTTGTGTCTGTGTACAGCATAATTAGTCGAAATAATACTTCAGTTTCAAACTTTGGGGGTGGTTTCCGATGGCAAATTGAATATCCTTGGTGCAATATACAGGTCAAAAATAAACATTTTCCAACAGTTTTCAAAAAAATCGAGAAAAACAAAAAAAAAAATGACAGAAAAACGAGAATTTTTACGCAAAACCAGTTTTCGACCAAATCGATTTTTTTATATGGTTATAATTCAAAAACTAATCACTGTAAATACTTGACATTTTCACCAAATGTTTATGATAGTGTTATCTATATACAGTTAATTTTTGACTTTTTTTTGAGTTATTTATAAACCACTGAAATTTTCGATTTGAAAGACCAAAAAAACTTGAAAATTTAATAAAAAGTTCCTCATGAGTTGTTCTTATTGTAGCTAAAAAAAAAAAATTAAAAATCGTTAGTCATAATTTTTTTTCATAAGCGTTTATAGTTCAAATTTTTACGAAATCTGTCGAAAATGCGAAAATTTGCAAGTAATTTTGAAGTTGAAAAATCATAAAAATTTTTGTGTTTATAACTTAGGATTAAAAACACAACACTAAGTTTTCCGTAAGTTTTCCTTCAAGTAGCTATAGAGAAAACTCGAAGCATCATTATAGGAAAAATTTTAAGTGCGTTTGAATTTTAAATTTTTACGAAATAGCGTAACGATAACGATAGCGATAACGATTTATCCTCAAACGATTTTAAATATTCGTTATTATTCAAAAAGTATAAGTCGTAGATACTTGAAAATTTTACCAGTTATGCAATGTTTTTTGGAAAAATTGATTAGCCATACCTTATTCAAAATGCGTCCTAATTGAAATATAATATATTTGTTTCAAAATAGAATATATGACAATATTTAAATATATGATATCCTAGACTCCGTTCAGAATCGTTTTTCGTATACAATGATACCTATCATTGCATTCAAATCTAACCTACCCTAGTCAGAGGTCCACCCCCCACCACCTAATGTACAGCAGAACGAGTGGATGACTTACCCACTTTTTTTACTTTGAACATTTGAAAAACTATTGAAATCATCTCTTAAAGTTAAAAGTATAATAGATAACTACTACCTACCGATGTATCATACTTGACTCAGTATCATTTTCATAAATAAGGTCTCATGCCATTAAAGACACAAAATAGGGTATTTATCATACCTAAAATAGTGTCCATAGAAATCATAAGACAAAATTTAGTAGCTTTTTTAATGAATATATATGTATTTATACATGAATTATACAATGTAAATATAAATTTCATAAATTTGATTAAAAACGATATATTTATCATCAATATTATACATGTTTACAGATAAATAGTATAATATATGTACCTAGATTGTTCTGAATTTTATTATATTTAAACCAATCTAATTTATATACTTAAATATTTTGATAAAAACAAAAATTATTAATTGGAAATTATAACTCATATACATTTTATGTACAACAGGACTTATTTCAGAACCAAATATTATTAAAATATCTTTCAGAATACGAACATTTTTTTTTCTCGATCGTTTATTATAATAATTGTAAATATCAAAAATTCATTTTGAATATCAAAACCAATTTTTTTAAAATTTTGAACCGATGACATCGTGGGAAATGCTTTCGTAGTACTTCCGCGGCGCAAACTAAACTACCTAGTACCTATATCTTAATAAAGTCGGTATATTTATAATTTTATGACCTAACTATATTTTTGAATTTTGGCTTACTAAGAAGGTTAGGTTAGGTTAGGTTAATATAATGACCCAATCAACTAATATACACTATAAATGATCAAAAACATAAAAAACAAGAAAGTATTTTTTTTATTTTTTATTAATTGTTTGAGGCATCAACTGCATGGTTATTAGCAAGAAAGTATTAACACGTCCATAAAATCCAATTGGGTTAAATTTCGATTGATATTTGAGTATATCGAATAGGTACTTAAAAAGTCATGGATATTTCTACCAAAATTATTTATTGCGTTAAATTTGTATATATTATGTGTCGAATGACACCCAACACAGGGACCTCCTCATTCCGACAGTAAAAAACGTCACTAAACCTCAAACTTGCAAATCACCGAAACCCCCTCATCCAAAACCTCTCACGAACAATCCCGGGCGACCCTGGCCGACGTTTAAAACGTAGGTGGTGTGATCTATTAGTGGACTAGTTAACTAGCCCACTAATCACAACTATCTCCATTAAGTGCTATTACTGAATAGCTTCTTAAACCAAGCCAACCACATCCTACTATATAACACTCCATTGTGCTTATTGTAAATTTCTGTTACATATTATTGTATAAATTAAAATAAATATGCTAAAAAAAAAAATGTGTATATTATTAGTTTAAACATGTTTTTTGAGGCAACACAAACATTCTTGAACATTTTTAAGTAAGCCAAAATCAGCTGAAAATTATTATTTGAATAACATTTAATATGCATTTGTATTCCATATGATAAAGACATTGAATATTTATTATTATGTTTTTATAGATAAAATCATTAGTATTAAACATGACAAAAATTTCATCTGCCTACTTTATAATAACAATTTTTATATCAAATTATAACTGTGGTTGTTATATCAAAATAATAATATAATTATAGTATGATCTAGCTATTCTAGCTGATTTAAAGTATGGAATATTTTAATATTATGAAAAAATAAGCAACTCAAATTGTTATGAGAGATGGAGCAGAAATCAGATTATACATAAACTGAACAATTTTTCCATTCAAAACAATCAAAACTATTTATAAAACTTATAATTCCTAAAAAATACCATATTGAACTTTTTCATTCGCAAGAAAAAATATCGCAAGTTCGTAAGTTAGAACAATAACAATGTAAGTAAAACAAAAAATATAAAATTATTATAAAAGGTACCAATTTCAATTGAATAACTTTTAACTCGTTTGAACTATTATAAACAATAAAATGAATTAATATTTTCAATGTTCAAATTTACAAACAAATAAGTCATACAAATTTTTACCTTTCGTCGAATATCTACATGGTAAAAATGAAGGTACTGTGAAAAAATTACTTAAAAGTAATTAATTAAATCTAGGAATACAATTTTTTATTATGAATTATGAGACACGTTTCTTTGTTAGTAATTATGAAAATATACAAACAATTTTAGGCGTTTAAAATATTTCAGAAATTGTAAATACACAAAACGTAAGTTTTTAAAACACACACAATACGGCAATCCATAAAATCGATACTAGATCCTTACTCAAAGTTTCGATATTAGATCCTTAAAATATAATAAATTATAGTATGGTCATGGAATTTTGATTAAATTAGATTTATTATAAATTAAATATTTTGCCAATGTCCAATCGTGTATCTCACATGGATATATATTTATAAATATTCCCCTTAAAGTGTAAAGAATGAAGTTACTGTATTATTATATTGTTTTGGTAATGCATGTTTTTATATTAAAACGATATATCTGAAATGGTGACATCGTCATCATTAGGGTTAGAATGTTAATGACTTTTGCATATTTTTTCTTTTTAGTCGTGCACATTGTAGACCAAGTTATAAATTCGTTTTGTACAAAATAGAATAAGATACATTCAATTTTGTTTTGCATTTTTAGGGATTTTTATGAATAAATGCATATTTTGAAAAAAAATAACTTAAATACAATATAAACCTCAATAAAAACCCATAGGTAGGCACAGTCGGTTTCACATTTAACGAAAATGAGAAAATATGAAATCCGTAATATGTAATTAACTTATCTAAAGCAGTGACAATAAATCTACGCATTTGTATGTACCTATACCTATTTGTGTCTTTTGAGTAAAAACAAAATTAAATATTAATTTACTGTAAGTACCTATGTTTTTAATTTAAAAATATCATATTTTTATATATTTGTATTTAAGTTTAAAGTTATAAAAAAGTTGTAAATTAATTTAAAATACATTTTGATTAGAAATAAAATTTTAAAATGACGTGTTTAATTTTTTAAGGGTGTATTTTGATATTTATTGTGCATATTTGCATGCATTTTTTAGTGTTTTTGAGTTCATAAACATTCTAACACTAGTCATCATCAATATTATTATTGATCATCTAATATAATCTATAATTTTTACGAAATTATATATTTACTAGTGATCATGGAGTCTGTGGCGGCCATGTGTTTTTGATTAAATAATATATTTTTAATCCTCTGTAACAAAATTCTGACTAAACGACAGTTCTGTATATTGTGATTCACCAAGAATTCAATTTCTTTTTCATCCTTAAACAATAGATTTATATTCAAATTCATATTATTGGAATTTGTAATTATTTATATCAATGGTCTTTAAGTAAGTATATAATATACTAAAGCACAATTCAAAATAATTCGATTTTTTTGATTTTTTGATTTAATTTAAGAAGAATCTTATAACAAAAATATTTTTTTCAAATGATATCCACCTTTAAAATAACTGTTTATTGTTAAATACAATTCCGTCTAATAATGTATCAAAATAAAAAACTATACATTCAGGCATAAATTCACTCAGATATACATGATAACTTAATTACATTTTTAAATATCATCTATAAACTTTTTTACCTATTCTAAATTTCTAACTACCTATATCATAATTATGTAGTTTTTTTTCATTCATCAGGAACCTATTTAATTAAATTGATAAATGTATCATATAAATGTATTAATTATAAGTACCTTATTATTTTTGTAAGAATGTATTCAAATTTTGAATATCCGAAGTACTTTTAAAATTTATAGGGACATTAAATGTTTTAACTTTTATGTTTATTAAGGTAAAAATTTAAACAAAGTTTCACATAGTAGTAAGAACTAAAAAGTAATTCTGTTGTATTAGCTCTCACGTCAATTTCATAGATCTGAATTTTGAATTACAAACTTAAAATGGTTAGTTGTAAAAGTAGGTATTGAATGTCCTGTCCACCAACAAAATAAATATTAATATATGTATACAAAACAAATACGAAATAATGGTAAAAAAATAAAAAGCATCATTGATTTTCACAACTCCAAAGAATACAGACTAAACATAACATAGGTATATAGCTTTTTTTCCTGAAACAAAAAATCAAATATAAAAAAATATACCTATGCCACTCAAATAATGCATACATAGTACGTTATGAATTACTATATATACTTCTCAATTTTCTACAGAGTATGTCATAAACTCATAGACTGTGAGTAATTTAAAAAAAAAAAAAAGCGGGTAAGTGGATGTCGCTCTGCTGTACATTAGGTAGTGGGATGGACCTCTGACTAGGGTAGGTTAGATTTGAATGCAATGATAGGTATCATTGTATACGAAAAACGATTCTGAACGGAGTCTAGGATATCATATATTTAAATATTGTCATATATTCTATTTTGAAACAAATATTTTATTTTTCAATTAGGACGCATTTTGAATAAGGCATGGTTAATCAATTTTTCCAAAAACATTGCATGTAATTATCATGATTCATAATATCTTATATTATCATAGATATACATATACCTGATTTCATAAAAATTTAAAACTCAAATACTCAAAACATTTTTCCTATAACGACGCTTCAAATTTTCTCTATAGCTATTTGAAGCAAAACGTATGTAAAACTTAGTATTGAATTTTTTAACCTTAGATATAAATACAAACAATTTTATGCATTTTGAACTACAAAATAATTTGCATATATTCATGGTTTTGACGAATTTTTGTCAATATTTGAACTTCAAATGCTAATAAAAAAAATTGTGCCTATGTATTCTTATAATTTTTTTAACACTATAAGAAAAACTTATGAGAAACTTTGTATTAATTTTTCAAGTATTTTGATTGGGCCAAAAAAATGTTATCAACACTTCAAAAAAAAATTTTCAGAAAAATTGAAAATTTCTGTTGTCTATAAATACTTAAAAAAAAATATTTTGAAAATTAAATCATGTAAAGAAAATGCCAATCTAAATAACTGGTAAAAGTGTCAAGTATCTACGACTTATACTTTTTGAATAATAACAAATATTTAAAATCGTTTGAGGATAAATCGTTATCGTTACGCTATTTCGTAAAAATTTAAAATTCAAACGCACTTAAAATTTTTCCTATAATGATGCTTCGAGTTTTCTCTATAGCTCCTTGAAGGAAAACTTACGAAAAACTTAGTGTTGTGTTTTTAATCCTAAGTTATAAACACAAAAATTTTTATGATTTTTCAACTTCAAAATTACATGCAAATTTTCGCATTTTCGACAGATTTCGTAAAAATTTGAACTATAAATGCTTATAAAAAAAAATTGTGACTAACGATTTTTAATTTTTTTAGCTACAATAAGAACAACTCATGAGGAACCTTTTATTAAATTTACAAGTTTTTTTGGTCTTTCAAATCGAAAATTTCAGTGGTCTATAAATAACTCAAAAATTAACTGTATATAGATAACACTATCATAAACATTTGGTGAAAATTTCAAGTATTTACAGTGATTAGTTTTTGAATTATAACCATATAAAAAAATCGATCTGTCATTTTTTTTTTTTCTCGATTTTTTTGAAAACTGTTGGAAAATGTTTATTTTTGACCTGTTTGTATTTTTGCACCAAGGATATTCAATTTCCCATCGGAAACCACCCCCAAAGTTTGAAATTGAAGTATTATTTCGACTAGTTATGCTGTACACAGACACAAAAAAAACACACACACACACACACACATCATTGTAAAATCAATACATTTATCACTCCGTTCAGAATCTAAATATCGATAATTGTAGAATAATTTTTAAAGAATGTCAAAAAACTCCACTCAAATCTGTTTTTTGAATCTAATCATTTTTATAACAAAATATGCTACTCATTTTGTATTTAACAAGACGAAGGAAGCAAGAAACCTCATCAAACCAGTATTTGTCCGCCATCCCATCTGTCAACAGTTTTGATTTGATCTGGAAATGTAATTTTCATAAATTTATTAGTTCAAATGTGATGGTGTGTGCAAAAACACTACAAATGGATGATTTTACGGTATTATGATTTAAATCTAATGTCATTAAAACAAAAAGTCTCCCAATCAGTTCAACATACGATGTTTAATCATAATCATTATTTACTTATGGTTGAATTATATAAAAGTACGTAATGAAAAACATTATATTAACATTATAATTATTTTTATAATTATAATAGTAAATTTGATACAAGGTCATATGTTTTTTAATATCTGTTGATATTCAAATTGATAAAAGATAAATAAAATGTAAATCACAGTAAGAACAATACATTTATTATGATGAAATATTCTACAGGAAATGTATTTAAAATTAAACTCATTGTTTTTATGAGCTACTGTATAAGATAAATGTTTATAATTCGATAAAATTAATTTTTTTTTTTTAATTTTAAAAATAAAAACATAACTATGATTTTATAATACCAATATACATCTTATACTTATATTAATCATAGTGCGTTTAAACAATTATAAATAACAAATATTTAATCAAAAGTGAAGGTGTACACACAAAATATAATTTATTAGCTATTACCGAGTTCAAAACTTAAATGTACATAACATATTTAGGTAAATAAGAAATCAATAACATTTTTGAGAAGCTATATATATTTAGTTATAATTAAACATGACTATGCTGGTGATGTGGGTAACTTATAAGTAATATTTAAAAATAAATATCAAAATTATTATTCATTTTACAAAGAATCAAAAAAAAAGTACAACAATTATATATTTTAAATACTGTATGGAGCGACGAGTGTATTGATTTTACAATGGAGTGTGATTTAAAAAAAAAAAATGTGTCTCACCTTTTAACGCATTAAAAATAATTTGGTTTTTAAATTTTAGGGTGGTTTCTGATAGTAAATTGGATCTAATTGATTCTTGGAGAAATTATAAATATAAATAGGTCGGAGATTAAAAATGTTCGATTTATGTATGATAAAAAAAACTTGTAATACATGATTCCACATGCATTTTTCTTATACCTGTTTAAAAGTCTAAAAATATATACCTCAATATTTTATTATAGACATTTAAAGTTCAAATTTGGACAAAATTAAATATTTAAAAATATTTATAACTTTTACGTATATTGTAGTTCCTAAACAAAAATTGACTCAAATTGTAATAACAAGAATATATAATATAAATATATTAATAATCAAATAATCAAATATTAGCTGTATAATAATTAATGAGCGCAATGTTTTTGGAAAAAATTAATTTAACCTACATAATAAAATGAATTGCTAATATTGCAATATAAATAATAAATCACACTAAAACTTAGTAATATAAGTTGACAGACAGTCTTTGTTCATAATAGATTTTCTTAAGTATACAAAAATGTATTATTGAATTCAAATTTCAAAGTGACTTACTCGATGATGAGATACACTCTATATAACTACAGCAGAGCGGTTACCTACTCCTCCCCCCCCCTTTTTGTACATTTTTATAAATTACATAATATATTTTATTCAACAGTAATGTATTTGACAGTAAATGTGGTTCAATGTTAGAAAGTTTTACAAATAAATTATTTTAGTTATTATTTGGATAATGTAATATGTAACTCATTTTCAAAAATAAACAGTAAAAATGAATCTGTATTATTTTTATGTAATATGAACCTCGTAAAATGACCTAAATTTTATTAATTTGATTTAAAACATATTGAATACTTCCATTCACATTAATTTCAATGATGTTTATTATTTACATGTTTAAATATTTTTATTGCTTAATAAATATTTTATTTTTTCTCTGTTTGAAGTATTCATAATATTCGCATTAATATTTAATATCTCTTTATATATAATACATTACACATTTATTTGTATTAAAGTATAGAATGCAAGTTATTAAAATGCTTAAACGTAATTAGTTAAATATTATTCATGATATCAGTATAGGCAACCAATGTAAAGGAAAAATGCAAAGTTTAAATAGTATATGTGACTACTGTACTTACATGACATAAAATAATAAAGCATAAGTTTTTTTATTTTCCTGCGGGTGTAGCCATTGATGTATTTTATATACTTTTATTTTGTATTTATCTCATCGGTCGACAGTCATCGACTTTTTAGAGCAGAACATATTTTGCATTAGTCAAAAATAGGTAAATTCTATGTAAGATAACTACTACTTTACTTAATAATTGCGAATTAGGAGTGTTTAATTTAGAAATAATAACTGTAGAACATAATTTACAATAGGTTTTTACGATTTCATAATTTTAATTCAACTTTTAAAATATTTTATTAATTTTAAGTTATTTATGTGAAAAAACTATTAATTCCATTCTACCGAACAATGGCCCTGTTTACAAACATACATTAAATGCAATATTTGTTTCAAAAACTACTTCAACTTACTAAATTAAGACATTGCTAATAGCTTCTATTAGAAATAGATATAAGAAATATATAATATATAAATATCTAAGGATATTTCTAATAGATCCTGATCTAATATAATACCCGGTTTATCGTTTGCTCGGAATCGTTGCTTCATGTATAATAGTTTGTCATAGAATTGAAATATTTAACTCATCCATTTTAGTGACCTATTCTATGACGAAGTACACTTGAATCCTATTATATTGCCGAAGATAGTTTTCTGATTTCATATTGAAAGCATAAATACTTTACCAGTAAGTAACTAGCTAATTTATTATTTAATGAGATTTTAACATTGTACCTTGGGGGAAATGAGCTTAATAAGTTTAATAAATGGTTATGATGATAGTTAATGATTTGTATCACCTATATTATCCAGTTTCCTCAATATTTTAAACATTTATAATTGTTTTTGTATTATAATAATGATAAATAATATTTTCAATCTGGTTCAACTTTTATTTATATACAATAGTTCTTTTCGATTTCCCGCACATTATTTGGCCTCTGTGATTTCTTCTACTTCTTACGCTCAATTATATTATTTATGGGTTTTATAATAACATTTATTACTAATTATTACTAAATACTAAATAGTACTAGTATTTACTAAATACTCTTAATTAAAAATTGTAGCTAACCATATAATACTAAACTTGATTTTACAATTTATTTTTAATTTATATTCTTTAATTGTCGTCTCAAATAATATAGTCTTAAGAATAATAACTATATCATATTATTTAGTGCAATTCAAACACTTCTAACACTGAATTTCTTACATAGGTATAAAATCGTTCAAAAATAATCATATTTATAAAACTATATAATGTTTTAACGTTTTATATTTTTTTTTTTTCTGTAAACCGTTGAGAAGTAAATTTTAATTACTTTTTATTAAATTTTAGGTAATATAAATAAATCCTTTTTTTGTAATTCACATTTCTTTCATTCGAAAAACTGGGTATGATTATAACAATATTAAACTAAGAACGATGATTAAGAAAAGCCATTAAGGCAAAAACTAATTAAATCTTACGTCCCAGACAGAATAAATATAAAGCCTACACCTACCTTAATAGTATTATATCCGTTATTTTATACAGTGAGGAAAATCGATGAGTGCTGAGTCTATTAATCACCAATAACATTGCTAATTCTCGTTTTATTCGAGGTATAATATATATATTATATAATGTGTGTTTGTAATCAATGTGTGCAAAATGATTCCATTCTTTAGTCTAATATTAAAAATGTTGAAATTAAAGAAAATGTATTAATTGATTGTTACTTTACATATATTTTATAATATTTAGTAATTTATAGTTTTCCGAAAGTACCTACCTAACACTAAATATTATCGATATCATTTAAAAAAAAAATATTTTTTAAATTCTAAATTTAATTTAATTATATCATGAACTAATAATTATAGACATAATATAAAGTATGAAAACTAAATGTGTAATGGAGATTCCACATTGCATTTATTTTTATATAAATAGGTATATTTAATAAATTAACCAAATCATTCTAATGCTGTATAAATGTTTCTAAAAATAAATAGTTTTTCTTTTTCGTTCGAGTATATTTCAAATTATAAAATATTTTTTGTGGCCTTTAATATGCCTAGGTACTTTATGCAGCATAATATATATAGTATCATCATCATATTATTACACTTGTTTATTCATAATATATATTTTAATATAACGGTATAATACAAACTTGTAATGATTTTCTAATATGATGTTGAATAATGTAACTGCATTGCATTCTAGGTACTTACTGTCAATTTTAATGTTAATTAAAATTTCGGAATACCATTATAATTTTAATCTCTTATAAGATATAACTAGTACCTACCTACACTTTTGAAAATATAGATGGTTTCAACAATTCTTCTTAAAAATTAACCTAATCTTCCAACAAAAAAAATAAAAAACATTGTAATAATATGGATGAGTACATTATACATATCGTGTATAAACAAAAATATAATAATGTATTGAATTTTAAAATTTAAACTGCTCTTTATTAATTAATAAAAAACCTATTTTTACTTAACATGCATATCTCTATTAATCAAAATAATTTAATTTTTTAAATAACTTAAAATAAATTGAAAAATGTCTACCTGCAGTCCTGATAACCGAGACTGTTACTTAGGAGAAAAACCACATTAATTATAAAATAATAAATGTTAGGTGTAGATTTTATATCTAAACATGACTCATAAAGTCAGTTCCCTAATGGCCTAATTTACCGCATAATGGTAAATAACTCCTAATGAACGGAGACATTATAATATATTATAACCAGCGAGTTTTGCAATATAACACAACCGTTCACATGGCGCACCGATATTTTATGTACTATATAGAAAGTCCTTCTTTCTACCAAACATGTCAGAAGGAATAATTATTATAAAGGGTCAGTCCCAGTTTATGCTTTGACGGATAATATACATTATTATTAAATGTTTGTCATATGACACATGCAATTAATTTACAATTTACCGTGTATTGTATTTTATATTACCTATACAAATAAATGCTGTTATTCGTGTCGCTTCGATGATTATAGTATAAAACAACATAGGTATATTATACACTATAATTATTAAACCTATTGTGTGTCAAAAAAAAAAAATAAATAAATAAAAGTTTGTGTTTTTAAATGAAGGAAATTTTAATTGTAAAATTCATCCGTCGGAACAGTTATTTGATAGTATTGTTCTTTATTATTGATTGAACACAGCTATGTTAGAAACGAAAATAAGGATTCAACTTCAAAGATAGTAACCTATATATTATGGATACATTTTAATTTAATTCGTTACTAATTTACCATACTCACATACACACGCACAGAAAAATTATATTTCTAAATGTCCCTACACAAATAAACCACACAAGGACTATATGGAGTACCCACTTGTCCGATAATTACCAATTATAATAAATTTAATGTTTAAATTTTGGAAAAGGAAGAAAAATATTAAATAACTAAATGTCGTTAACACGAGTGACGAGTACATCAGACATTATATTACTATGGAAATCATGAATGAAGCCACCGCTATATCTCCTACTCGTGATCACCTCGTTAAGTCGAGGTTCGCGTGGGCAGTATACAAAATATAAAACATATTATACCTTTATAAAATATTTGTATGAAATGTTCTTATTAACTGATTGATAAGCTTTGGAATTCTGCTATGTGCGGAAATGTTTTTCATTTAAAGATATTATTTTAGTCAACCTTGTCTAAAAATAAAATCAAAAATAATTAGGTACTAATATAATCAAAGCTCATAAGTATTAAGTGTACACATGTAACTATATAAATATTGATTTATGATGTTGTCAAAATCAAAATTTAATAGAATGTGGTTATTTTTCTTCAATTGGAATTATATAATACGTATCTATGTTTTAAATGGACATTTAAATGTTATATAACTATACGAAACACGTGGTCCAGAAAGTATGACATTATTACAATATTATATCTAATGAACCTATTATTCTATTAAATGTAATATTTATTGGTGTATCAATTACACTAATAACAAAGAGTAATTAGTATTCAAAATATTTTAGATGTTATATGTGTCGTATCATAAATATTAATGTTTTTAATTAAACCTAACATTAAATTTAAATGACACTAATTATGCCAATTTATTTCTATAAACCTTTACAAAAATCCAATATTTAATTTAATGTTGTTTTTGGCATTCTGAGTTTCTATACTGGTCTTAATTTTAGATTTTAATAAATTTAAAACAATATTACAATGCTATACTGAAATAAAAATTGGCTTAAATTATTAATTATTAATTTAGTATAATTTTCCATAAAGGTTGGTAAGTAAAATTATTTGTACAATATTATGTAACTTATTAGGTTAGGTAATGAATTATGATTTTGAATTATTTTTTATTATTTAATATAATGTTATTTTATTGTTCTTATAAGCTATTTTCCAAATAGACGGTTTACCATTATTATTATTATAATAATTGATACCTATAGATCTATGTGTTATCCTAGACAGCGTTTTTGTATTTCTTTCATTAAAATGGTTCATTCTTGATGTGAAACATCTTTTCAGTTTTAGATAACTGTATTTTTTATATACAAAGTAAAAATGTTGTTAAATTTTCAATGCATTGTGGTATAGGTATGTGTTACGTGAAATATCAAGATTTTAGATTGTCCTGAAAATTATTTATAATAAATACTAATTGAAAAATTATATGTCATTGTACAAATGAATCATTATACATTTCCCTTTATTCAGAACCTAAAATTTTGAATATCTATAAAGTTAAATAATTTATGAAAACAATATTTTTAAATACATGTTACCTAAACTTTATTCAAATATATATAAATTAATATTTAGATTTTCCTAATTAGGGTCATATTGTAAAATGAATGTATTCTCTTTCATAGTTCTCTTATCAATTTTATACCTACGTGTCAAGGACTAATATAAACATTAAGATATAATAAATTATATTATTTTTATTAACCTTTAGAAATATTTTTATAGACATAAAACCACCAATTTTACATACGTAAATAGGTGTATAGTGTATACCTATACTTTATATTATATAAATTATATAAATTATTTTCTTTGATGTAATCTTGTATTTAACAAACGCCAATAGCCACGTTTTCAACCTTTTATTATATTTATAAAAATAAAACAATTTATTTTTTACATATATTTCGAACACGTTTTAGTTTCTTTTTATTGTTTCTTACTTATTTCACATTCCTTTTTACACGGAGACATTCCATTTATTATTTTATATTATAATTTATACTCTACGTCTGTCTCCAATATCTTAATAACTAAAGTTATTTATCACAAAATAATTCTAGTTGTAGTGTTGTACCAAAACTTTAATTTACCTACAAAGCGTAAAAGTCGACGAAATATGTTTAAGAAGAAAAACGAAAAGATCAAATCACGTTATCCATAAGTTACTATTATTATTATATTTATTTTTACGAATTTGGTGTATAATAGACAAAAATAAAAAATCTTTTCTCATTCTAATTAATATAGTACTATAATACTTACATAATGTCATTGATTTTCAAACTCGAAATTAAAGGTTAGAATAGGGTAATTTTAATGGATAAGTGTAATAGATGTAATAGATACTTATTCATATTATGATCTAGGTAGTAGGTAGATATTAAAAAATCATTTAGTTAAGGTTTTCTTAAAATTGTTTTAATTTTATACAGTTTGTTCATGAAAAATAAGTAAACAAGTAATTTTACATATTTAAAGTGACGGTATTTTATAAATTTTATATTATAATGTACATTTTGAATAACTAATTCCAATATTATTATATATAGGTAATAGTATAATATTATTAGAATGTATTATAAATATTTATTTAACTCTTAAAATTTTTTTAAAGTTATATTAAATATTTTTAAATATTATTATGATTGAAAAAAAAATCCGTTGTCGTCTAATGTATATAAAAAGCAACTCTCGTAGTCTCGTGGTATCCGTGTGGCGGCGGCAGAGACGACAGGACAGATGATGATAATAATAGTAATAATAATAATAATAATAATAGTAATAATAATAATAATGATAAATAATAATAATAACGATAATAATAATAATAATAATATAAGCAAATGTGACTAACGATTTTCAAAGCACGGTAGAATTTCCCAAGGGGCTCCATCGTGGCGTCGGTGGCGGCGGCCGCCACCGCCGCCTTCGTCTACGGCAGGCGGGGGATAATTTCAAACGCATTGCTCACATACACGCGCACACACACACACACGCACTACACACGTACACGAGGGTCGAGACGCGCGGGGTCCGGCCTTGACAACAGAAACGGCTCCATCCATTATTATATATTATTATTATTATTATTATTATTATTATTATTATTATATACATGCACATATTATTATTTATATAATACAGCGTTCGTACACACACAGACACACACACACACACACCCAATATAATATTATACACCGGCGCGCTTGCTCTTCGTACGCACACAACGGCCACGACGCCATACTATTCTACATTAAATGTACACACATATATATATAATATATAATATAATAGCTTTCCGTATAGGCTATATAGTAATTACTAATGCATGTTTTCTATCTTTGTTTCTGTGTGCATATATGTTATTATACATACGGTTTAATACCGGTGGAATCCATCCGTCCCCTTCTCCCATATAGGTATACATTATATTAATATATGACTCGTAATATATGTGTATATTATAATAATAATATTATTATTATTATTATTATTATGTACCCCGGACCTGTACACAGGCTGTATGTCGTCGTCGTCGGTCGCTGCAGACGACGTCGACGTCTGTGTGTTAAGCCGGGTGATTCGAAAACAATAATATACAATATCATAAAATTACATAGTAATAATATGCATTCGTGTACCTATATATATATATATATAATACGTATTTAATAATATATTATGCGACGACTATACCTACATACGCCGGTACGGCCCGTGCATGTGGGAAAACCGTATTGTTTCACCGTATCCTACCAACTATGGGTTTTTTATTTCATTTTTTTATGTTATCGCGTATTAATACAACATATTACAAGTGTTTATTTTACAATATGAGTAATAATAATATATGAAATTATATTAAAACTTTAACACAATAATATTGGTACACGCCCAACGCGTGTTCGAATCCAGACGAACGGAGAGCGTGTCGAGTGCGATCGGGTGACGACGATCCATAGAACGTCTGTGTGATATCATCATCATATTATTATAATATTACAGCAGTCTGTCTCGCATATTTACCCACACTTGCAAACTCTCCTTGCGATATTGGCAAACGAATAATAAATTCGTACAATTATTGTTGTTGGCGACTGCATGGTCAAGACTCAAGACACTATAGCACAGCGCTCGAAGTGGACGATATCCGAATCTATATTATATTCTATAATTATAAAACGAACTGATATATTCCACGCAGTTTCGTGATGTTGACATGTTGTGTAGATAATGTGTACGTCATCGCGCCATCATAATTACTGACAAATCGGACATATTTTATTCGAAAACAAAATATAGAACATGTTTCAGTAAACATCGCAACCGTACGCGCAACAACAAGCCTCCATTGTCGATGAAAAATTTAGGGGCGAGTGGACCGGGAGGTCTATTTCGATCTGACGAAAATAGATTTTACATCAGCGTTCGACTATGGTCTATAGTAAATTAGTACCTATATATTTATTTTACTTATAGGTACAAATATTAACATCCGATACGCCCAAACCCAAAACCGAAGAATAACATTGAAGATAACTTTGTATATACATGCAAAAAACAACTACCTCATATGATCAATATTTCCCATATACGTGTATTATGCATAAATATGTATATATATTTTTTCCCCCTATGCAAATATAAACCGAACTTCTGACAAATGTGTTTATACTTCGGTATACTGTAAATCCCTACTTGTATTGTAATTTATAGGTACCTATCTACATAGTAGTTAGGTACTATCCATTTATTAGATTTTCTACAAAATATAGAATACAATTTTCAATAGTTAAGTGTTGCTAAGATTAAACAAACTAAATATCATTAAAATAATTGAAGGATATTCCGGGTAAAATATAACACCATAATAATACCTATAACATGTTGTTAGATGTGCGTTTTACTGCCCTGTTCTATTAAATCCCATCACAAGCCGTTCTTTAATGTTGTGATATTACACATAAAACTTAAACGACAGTTACGAAAACTGTATCCACTCAAAATAAAGAATGCAATATTCTAAAAATATATAGTTGAAGTACAAAGACATTAAATTATAGTTAGATTACCATCTGTATAATAGTTGTTCTTTTTAATTTTTCAATGATTACTAATTAGTTAATTTTACTCTAATTTTTACTAACACCTTAAAACACAGGTGTCAAGGATATTCATATAAAAGTATATATTTTTTTTTTATTACGCCTTGTAAAGGAAGGTGTAGGCGTATTTTTAATAAAACAATAATTTTATTATTATTTGTATATTAATAATAAATTAATAAATATAATTTATGGATAATATCATTACATCTAATACCATAAAAATAAAGCATGTAAAAAATAAAATATATTTCTAACTATAAATGTATAACACTTTTATGTTTTTTTGGAATTTTGAACTGAGCATCTCTCTTATGGCTGCGCATTTATAGGGCATAGGCCATAGACTATACCCCTCAACGAGTCTGACTTATCCAGACCGACCAGATCCTAGACAATGAAAAGTAAAATAAATTTTGGCTGATATTTTGTGGCCAAACATTTGTTTTTTATTATTATTATTATGACCAGCCGATCGACCTTTCGGTCTGCTCGACTGTAAATCTAGTCAACTATTTTCCGTTGACATTCGAAATATATATAAATTATAAATATATAAAATATTATGGTAAAAAACACGATACAAAAATATATATTAATGAAGACAACTCAAAATAGTTTCAGAGTTAACAGTAAATCGGATTGGTCTAAGTTATGCTAAAAAACAAAAAAATAAAAAATGTGATTTTATACGTCATAATAATACTTACCTATGTTATTGAACAGTGGTATCTAATAAAATAATTAATTGAAACACCTATTACATTTGTCAAGATCTCCTCTTTTAAATCTTTCTCCATTAAATGTGGAATTGTCTGTTTTATAATAGTACCTACTGTAACAAAAAATTATGAAAACTTTTGAATTTGATACTGTAATTGTGGTATTCATTCTATTATTAAATATAATAGTATTTATTATAAATTCAATAATGTGTAGTATAATTATCGTTTTAAATATTATATTATTGGCACACATATTTTTAGAAATTTAAATACTATAAACTACAAATGAGAATAATTTAGCGATATTAAATTCATATTGTATTAAAAATACTTCAGAGTTATTAATTCTCTAAAGATGTACACAAACCCCCTCTCCTCCTAAAAATAACATTTTTTTTTTTAATATCAGATTATTTTTTTTTTAATAATATATTCTCTTAGTTATATTGAAAATGTAAATGTTATCTATAAAATGATAAATTTTCTTATTGCAAATAACTATAAGTCTATATGCTTCTTAAAATATATTAAAATAACTTCGATAGTAAAATGGTTTAAAATATAAATTCTGTGTACATTTATCAACTAGACAATTAAAATAAATTATTTTTCGAAATAAATACATTTTTAAATACAAATTTAATAAAAACTCGAAATTTAATATTTTATTTAATTCCGATCAAATATATTTTCCGTATAATTATACGTGTTCTAATTATTTTTATATTAAAAAGTTTTCAGTTAATAGAAATTTAACTACTAACATATATTTATATAATATACGACTATGCATTTGTAGAACTATATTGTTGTTAATGTTATTATTCATCGTTAGTTTTCGATAAAATTGCAAAATTGAGTGTAAGCAAAGGTTTGAAATGTTTTCATTGAAATTATGAAAAATTGTAAAATTGTTGTTTGAACCTAATTGTTTTCCTTCTAATACAAAAATTAAGGTATCTATCCTATGAGTCAGTCATTCAGACAAAATGTAACTCAAGTTTTAATTTTCTTACGTAGGTATGTAGTTTGAAATTGTATACTTTATATAGACACATAATACATAAATATATTAAACAGAAGATATTATTTTATATTTTTTGTTTAATAAAATGTCCTCGAGGACATTTATTTATTACCATTGTTAAATAAATGGTTGTAGATAAATGAAATTTTAATATAATTCATTTTAATGCATCATAATATATTATATCTCTTAAGTTTATACATGACATGGTAATAAATAAAAAATATAGTACCAATATGTATTTTTTATATGTTGATAAAAAAAAAAAAAAAAAAAAACATTAAAACTATAGATTTTGTTGAATTGTGTTTTAATAATATGTTTGTATAAATTATAAAACTAATAAAAAATAACTCAATTCAGTTAAATTATAAAGTAAAACAGTTGCTCGTGAAATTTTATTTCAATATATATATATATATATATCATAATTAGAATATGATGATACATAAAATCATATACTTTAAAATATTATTAAATATAGCTTTATTGATCTAATTCCTCGAGAGTTTTTATCTATTTTATCAAAATAAATAAATGTATTTAAATCATTATTATAGTGATTAAAACTTATCAAATGTCGACTAGCTTAACAGCTTGTTATATGTCTTGTGTGACAATAAGATAACGGTTAGTGGAATAATGTGTACCTATTTTTAATGTACGTACTTAACTATATTATGTAGTAATAGACCTTAGGCTAGTATTTAGTAATATTTTTACATATCACCAATTGCCATAGTCTTTATTAATGTTTATCCATCATATAAAAAATATGTAAGTTTGTAATTTCCAGGATGTGACACATTGCTTTGCAGAAAAAACATGGCTCCTCCAAATAGTACAATAGAACTTATAGAAATTGTAAGCTCATCATAATTTTCATGTATGATATTTAAAAATATTTGTATAATGTTATGTATTAAACAATAATTTATATTAAATTAGTAGTTTTTTAGATTCTGGAATAGTCCATCATAACAAAAATAAATCTAAACATTACAGATATCTATTAAAAAACTACTAATGTTTAATCTCAATTTTACATGATATTAATCTTAAATGAATATGTTGTGCTCTTGACAGTTGAACAGTTTTGTAATTTCATCTTTAACTTATTTAATAAATAAACAGAAATTTTAAAGGACTTCATTTTGTAAGCTTGCCAATAACATACCAAATAAGATAAACAAAAAATTAGAAGGACTAGAAAATATATTCATGTATAATAGACGCCACCGAAATAATCCACGTTTTTATTTGAATTTTTATGTTCGTGTTTCGCTTACATTTTATTTTATTTAATAAAAAAATATAAATTACATATTATTATCTTAACATAAAACTAATAAATGACTACATTTTTTTAATTAATAAATAAAACACATTAAACATACATTGAAAACAATTAGATAATTGTATTGCTGTTGGTATTTGGTAACTTTATATTACTTTTTAGAACAATCATGAATGTTCTACATATTATTTCTTTAAGATTCATCGATCGTAATTTAATAGAATACTTACTTTAAAATTAATATTTAAAAGGGTGGAAACACAATATTTTGATTTTAAAAGAAATTATTAGTACCATTAAAGCTTGTTCATGATTCACTTAGAAATTAAAATATCGTATCATTTATATAGATAATGTTATTAATAATTTATACAAATACATTAATGTTTACATGATAAATAAGTTTGATCAGAATCTATCTTGTTTTTTTTTTATTACAGTACAAATATTTTGTACAGTCCATATAAAATAAATATTTAGGTATAAGAAAGATACTATTTGTAGTGTTAACAGAGACAGGAGGATTTGAGTGAAATATATTTATTGACATTATTTTCTAAAATTTATTTATTAATATAAGGTCTCGGGATCCTGGACCATTTAAGTGTAAGCTAGCAGGTTGGACTGTCAGGGAGAAGAAGGAAGAGATATTGATAAAAATATCAAGAATATTATTTTAATATAGATATTATTATTTTTTTAAATCTGCTTATAAAAGATAATTATTTATTAAGTTACTATGATATAATAATTTCGTATAGATTAAATCTATATAGAATTATATAAATTTATACTCAATACTCATATTACAATACACAATCATTCATTGATATTTTGATAACATGATGCAGTCTTTGATAAATTTATTTACCAACACATTTTGTTCACAAGTATTGAAGTAAACTGGTTTTGTATCTGTTTGTTAGAAATTAAATCATTTAATTTGAAATACATTAAAATTTATTATCATACTCTTATTTGCTGATTATTGAATTATGACTTTAAACTTATAAGACATATAAGTATATTATATAGGTATATAGACATATAGCTGATATTTATTTTATGAATCGTATCAATAATTGGCGCTGGCACTATATAATCTATACATATATGACACATGGTTATACAATATACATAATAATACATTTTCAATAGGTATACCTACTACATACATTGCTATCACAATATATATATATATTAAAAATAAAAACCGCTTAAAATATTTATTATTTTACATTAATAAGTTTGTTTAAAATTTATATATTGGGTAATGTATAGAGTACATAATATTATATTTAAGTGGATTTGAAGCAAATTATTATAGTTGCAACAGTGGAAAATATTGTCCTTGATTAAGAGTAACAGTTATTAAATGTATGTATAAAAAAAAACTCAAGTGTTCATTACCTACTGTATATTATTTCTAGAAAGTTTGAATTGATGGGTAATTAAACCATAATTATGGTAAAATAATATTATTATTTCTATAATCTCTCACTTCTCTGGGAGACTTATCGATCGATACCAACAATATAGTATTAACTTTTAATATCATCTGATGGTATCATTATGAATTAATTTATAATTATTGTTTTATGAATAGTAGATGACGAAACGCATAGTTTATATAGATTAAAGGCCAATGTAATGACTTTCATTTGATAATTTTATTGATTGTAAAATATTATTTTATTATATTTTATATTTCCATTCCATTTTATCAGGTGGATTATGGTTAAAAATGATTAAAAATATAATATAATGTGTTACGTATTGTACTCCCGGAGCATTGATATTTGCATTTCATTATTGGTAAAGTTTACTATAATTTTATTATTTTAGTTGAAATAATTTAAAATAATCTTCCTAAATATGTACCTATTGCCTATTGACTGTAACATATTTCATATATGTGTAAATCTGTAAATGTGTAAAATTCGCATTAGTGTTAACTTTGTAAAAATAAAACAAGAGTTAATCAATAAACTACATAAATAAAACTATAGTTAATAATTTTTATATAATATAAATAAAGCTTTTAAAATAATCACCTCCCCTCTCAAGAAAATAAAGTTTAAAATTCACCACTGCCAAATATTAATCACTAATAGCAATAATACCTATTAATACTTAAGCATTTTTTCTGGTCGGTCACCGACGGCAGATTATTTATGACATATATAGGCGATAAGTACTACAAGACACACTTGTCTCCGATCGCACAATCTTAAATGGAAAACTGGTGTATCTTCCTAGTTTTTATATTTATGTTTTTAATTTAATCACTCAAGTTTTTATCATTCAAATAACAAACAACTATTGTGTTTAAAAAATGATTTTAATTCCAATCATTAAGTTTCAACAAACATAGTTTAAAAATTTTAGACCTTTATCATACATTTAAAATCTATTCGACATTTTCTTGAAAGCTTTTTGGAATTTTCATAATTTTAGATAATATAAGAACTTTAAAGAACTATAAGTGCCAAATTTCAATTTTATTTAAATTAACTTTTAGAGCATATTCACAACACAAAATGTATTTCTAAATAAAACATGATATATTATGCAGTAAGCACCAAACTGGTTTACTAATACGTAGCCTACACCTATATAAATAAATATAAATGGATAGATATTAGATACAATATTATTACTAGTTAAATAATTGTCTTTTTTAAATAATCTCGATAACGAACAGAAAAATATAGTTAATACTTAATACCCTACTATTTTAATGAGTATATTATGATGATATCTTAAGATGGCAAAGTTTTACACATTCTTTAATATTGTCAGACATTGTTATTTGTTATACATTTGTACTGAAGCTTGAAAACACTTCAATATTTATGTAGGTATCAAGTACTTGTATATAATTATTTTTCATGCTGTTGAAAATTACATTTACGGATAAATATAGGTAGTTTGCAGTAGATACCTAACAATAGGTAATGCACATTAAAATATATGTTACTAGGTATGCTAGTTCCAATAAAAATAATTTATTCATATTATGTATATAATATTTATCTTACAACTGTACAGTTTACTTGATGTTTATAGGTACTGGTTTATTAAATACACTAGAACACAAATATATTTTAAAATAATAAAACCATGACAACTAAATGCTGAGTAAATGTGAAAATAGTATTGATTATATTACATTACTACCTATATATTAACTAGTAATTATTGAAAATTAAAAGGTCATTGGGTATCAATGCAATAGGTAGAACAATATGTATACCTAATTATAATATATAGAGTATATACTAGCTCAAGTAGTATAGGTACATGTAGATATATATCATATACCTAATATGCTTTAATATGTGTAATATATTATAGTAAATACTATCATCAATAATATTATTATAAAAGTAAAAACCGTCTCTTACACAAATAAATTAATTACAATTTAATCCCTACTATACTCTTAGGAGATTTAAACTCCTAAAAAATGTAATATGGGTTTGCCTAAAAACAAACCCAAATGGTAATGAACTCTTCCAATTCAGTTCTGAATTAAGCGTCATAATATCGCCGCCCTCCAAACCCACCTTCCACAGAACAGGTAGACAACCAGACATATTACTATATTAGACATTGCTCTAGTTTCAAATCTCACGACACAGTTATATATCACCAGGGTTCGGGACTTATAGCACTTAAAAGCACTATAATAAGCGCTAAAATATGCACTTAAAAACCCTAGAATATGCACAAAAAATAAAAAAAATATGCATTTAATATATTTATTATTTTATTAATACCTAATTATTAATTACAATTAGTGTCACATAAAAAATCAAAAAAAAAAAATCAACTGATTGTTTCTTGAATTTCCGAGTTTTTTTAATTTTATTCGTAAACTATATAATGTTGGGAAAAATTTAAAATTAAATTCAATAAATAAATAATTTTATATTTATGTGCCTTACCTTCATTGTTACATTGAATAATTAAATGTTTCCGCATTTTGCATTGCGATACGGGCAATACGGGCCATCATATTTTCTAATCACGAAAATTATAAAGAGTTGTGAGTTGTGTATAGTAAATAGGTACATAGATTGCATTACTATTTATTTTTTTTAGATCGGTTGAAATTTTGGATAATTTTCCAAAATATGCAAAATAAGCACAATAACGTAAAAATAAGTACTTTCCGGCAAAATGTATGAAATATGCAAAAATATGCACATTCAAATTTTAGATTTGGTATCACGACATTGAGAAATGAATTTATTTCGTACTCTGCTACATTTTACAATTAATAAAAAAGTATGCAAATGCTATAAGTCCCGAACCCTGTATATCACCAAGTTGCGAATGAACTAGACTATGATTACGTTCCAGCCATCATAACATTGTATGAACAAATGGAATTAATTCCTCAAACCCCAAAATTAATAAACCGGCCAATAAACTGGGAAATTTTCAAAACCTCAATAAAAACCTTATTATAAACAGATATCATCAAAATAACAAAGAAATAGACACCAATATACAAGACTTAACAAAATCAATAAAAAATGCAATCAAATCAGCCTTTGCACCAGAAAATTAAAAAAAAAGTAAACCGCGAGAAAACTCCTCTCTACCACTCTACCACTCAACACCTAATAAAAAAAAAAAGATATGGCAAAGAACATGAACAATAAAAATCAAAAAACGACTAAAACAATTAACACGAAGAGTCGAATGGAAACTTGATAACAATAGATTTAAATCTTACAAAACATATTTATCAAAAACTAAATCCAAACGATGCCAACCTATGGACCGCCACAAAAAGAATACTCAAACAAAGGGACACTATTTCTACCCTTAAAGTTGGACTAGAAAAATACTAAACAAACATTGACAAATGCAAAATTTTCTCCCAGCACTTTGAAAATTGTTTCACAACTGAGGCTACCTACTGCCACAAATATAACACATCAAATAGACTCAATAATTACATATTCTACCTAAACAAATACTATCCATCCACACAGTTCCAAGGAAATAAAACAGATATAATAAACAGACTTGCAAATAAAAAAGTCCTGGACACGACCTTATTATTACCAATAAAATTCTCAAAAACCTTACCCCAAACGCCCTCGCGTTCTTAGCCAGTCTTTTAAACTTCATTTTAAGAAGACGATATTTTCCAAACACCTGGAAACAAGCAATTATATCATTCCTATACACAAACCTGGGAGACCAAACAGTTTACCGGAAAGCTATAAACCTAATAGTTCACACCTATACCCTCTCCAAACTATTAGAAAGCAGACTGGTATACAGAATGAAACCATATCTAAAAATGATTACACTTCACCAATTCGGCTTCAAACCTCACCACTCCACATGTAATCAACTTCAGCGAATCTCAGAAATAATAGTAGATGGATTTGAATAAAAAATACACAACCACTGCCTTTCTTGACGTTGCACAGACCTTCGACAAGGTCTGGCACCAAGGTTTTACTTGAAGCAGATGAAGCTCAAGAAGGACTCATAATCAAGCTAAAATGTATTCGTAAACTTATTTGTAAACCTTAATTTATTAACTTTATAATATTGTACAGACATTATAAAAGCATTGTAAACATTCTTGTTGTATTGAAACAATAAATAAACTAAAAAAAAAAAATTAATATTAATTAAAATAATTTACTACATTAGGTAGGAAGTTATATCTTTAAACATTTATATTTAGCATAAAATCTAATTTTACTCGCTTGCTTAAAATGCTTTGATACAATCAATTTTTGATATTTAATCGGATTCCAAAATTATTGCCATTATTGGTAACCAAATTCTAAATTGAAAATTGAAAAAGGTGGGCCTAGTGGGTACTGCTTTCTTGTATAGTAGCTATTTAGTATGTGTTGTGAGGAACTGTAATAGTGTAATGGATGTATTAGATTTGAATTCAATGATATAAACTCGTTGTATACGACAAATGATTTTGAGTGAAGCTGGTCTAGATAATGGGTTAGGCATCAGCTCATATTATTAAGAGGACGCTACGCTGGATTTTGTTGTCTTCGTCCTACAAGTGCGTAACATAGAAAATTTAGGTTCAGCAGATTGCGTTTAGCTTCGTTAGTTTAAAAATTAAAATTAAACTACCTCTTATGAAACTTTAAGATAGGAACTTTATATGTGTTTTTGTGCGAGATTTTTACAATAGTTTAATTTATTAGCAATCATGGCAATTTTCGTAATTTTTACGAATCAAGTCAACATTTAAAGTTTGTGTGTGCTTATAAAAAAATTTTTTTTAAATATTTTAAAAATTTTTTTAACTTTTTAACCGATGCAAAATGTTGTAATCGACATTTACTTAAAGATAACAAATTTAAAAAGTATATAAACAGATTAGACAAATCAAAATAATTTGAATAAATTTATTATGAACAGAAAATGCTAATATCTAAACATTGGGCGGTGGTAAACTCTCCCGATTTTTAAAAATAGTTAACTCTCCCGATCGTAAACTCTCCCGGGTCAAAATTATGTTTACCTAAAGTAAATGTGTAAGCTCTCCCAGGTAAAACTTTATAGTTACCTGTAGGAAGTATGTAAACTCTCCCGAGTTGTTTTAAATGTTAAAACATTTTTTTAGAAAAAAAATAGATTCCCTAACTTTTTTTAAATCTGTATGTTCTTATTATCAAATTCAATAATTTTAACATTTTTACATATATTTTGTATTTGTTTGTAACTTATGCCATGATTATTATTATTTTTATTGACTACTTTTAAAAGAAACTTATATGTATATTAGATTTTTTCAAATTTTATTTTTTATTGTATTTTGACTATAATATTATAGCTCATAGCAGCTAAAGACATTAATTATTTATATTGCTATTATTATTATTGTTATTATATATGATTGACTGCCATTGACTATTTTTAAACGCAACTTAAATGTAGATTACATTTATTTTATGATTTTTACTAGACCCGGGAGAGTTTACATGTTTCCATCAGGTAGTACAGGAATAGACCCGGGAGAGTTTACATATTTTCGTTAGGTAGTGCAGGAATAAACCCGGGAGAGTTAGCACGTTTCCGTCAGGTAGTACTGGAGTAGACCCGGAAGAGTTTACCATCGGGAGAGTTTACAATCGCCCCTAAACATTTGGTGAAATTGTCAAGTATCTCTTGTAATTATTGATTTTTGAGTTATACCAAAGAAAAAGAAAATGTATGTGGTAAGATAAACTGATTTTACATAAAAATTTCCGTTTTTCCTAATTAGGAATTCATAATCATTTTAAAAAGTACAGACAATTTTTGAATATGTCCTCAATGTATATTCATCGATTCGCTCAGAATCTAATAGGTAAAACACTCACTATAATTTGCTTTAAATGATAGATATATATAGATATAAATCTTTATTGATAATTTCTTACAACGTATAAGGAGTATAATATTATAAACATTATATATATATATTTACTTACGGAAATTTTATGTTTTTTAATACATAAATTAATATAAGTAAATGAAACAATATTTTTTAACGTTATTTTAAAATTTAAATATAATCAATAGTATTATAAGAAGCTTTAGTCCCAGATATTTCGAGCAATTTAATTTTCTTCTTCAATATTGCCGGAATGAATAGACAATTTAATTTAATAATTACAATTAAGCAATCTACATTGTACATAATATATTATATATACAATAAATATATATATATATATATATAATAACAAAAAATATATATACTATAATGTACGAATCATGTTATCTTTTATCGTTAAATAATTTATTTTCACCGTAGATAGGTATATTTTAATAACAATTTCATGCATAATTAATTTCCAATACAAAAATTGTGTACTATATACAGAGACGGATTTACACAATTGCGGCCCCTAGACAAATTTTTTTTTTTGCCGCCCCATTACGACTTAGTAAAAAAACAAAATGACGAAATATGTAATCTATGGTTAGTATTTAGATAATAGATAATATACGTTCCGGCAGTCGTTCGATTATTTACTTGGACGTTTATTGTTATGTATTAGTATTATAAAATAATGAAGAAATTATATTATTTAACAAGAATTGTTATACAAATATTAAACATTTTCATTTTCCATCCTTCAAAGTAATCACCGTACATAAGAAAATCAAAAAGAAACCAAGAGTATATTTTCAATAAAATATTGGCCTAAAATTGCCGCCCCTAAAAATTTGCCGCCCTAGGCAACTGCCTACTTTGCCTGACGCTAAATCCGCCACTGTATAATATATACTACATATTAGTATACTCGTATTACGAAGGGCATAAAATTATGTACATCGCAGATATGTTTGATTTTTGATAATTATTATATATTATATATTCATAGCGGCTCCAAGTAGGGTAATACGCTAAAAACATTAATATTACCTCTTCCAAAATTGTATTTATTTTAATTTGGAATATTTATGTTTTAAATTTAAATAAATAATTTATTATCTACAAGAATAAACTAAACAAATTTTGTAAATGACAACATCATTAATAATTTTAACTTTTTGTTTTGTTTGGGTTAGCTTATTCATGCTGAGTATGCACACCCATTGCTAATCTCAACAATGACATTTTGCAATAGGTAGGTACAATGTAAAAAAAAATTAAATAACAATATAAAAAAAAAACTTATCGTAGAAAAATTAATTTTTCAAATTTCAAACTTTTATTTGTTGTAAATCATAATACTTATGTATTTATAGTTATAAAAAAAATGCATAATTACATTAGAATTTCTTGTATTAATTTTCGTTAATATTATATTATTATTAGTTGATCCCCGTGCACTTCGTTGCCCGTTAAAAATACCCAGTCTATATAATCCAAAATTGTTGGTTAATTTATCACTTGTACCAGGCTAGTCATGATCAAAACTTCCTGTGCATTTACCCTATCTTAATCTCCATAAAAGGCTTTCAACACAGTCATTTAAAATACCGGATTAAAAGTATATTCAATCATAATATTTTATCGCATTTTTAGCTTTGTAAAGGTGAAACAATTTTTAAAATTGATAACTAATAACTAATAACAAATTGCTAATTTCTTATTCTTCCATACTAAATTGTATAACCAATAGCAACCATATAATATATACAAAATATATTTAATATTATTATTATTTCTATAAAAAATCTCAAATTTGCAATAAAAAAATTAAGCGAAACTTATAAAGATAAATATAGCCTCCCCCTCTTCATAAAAGAGACGAGAGACTGCAACTTAGACATTTCGCAAATCATAACCAAAGAAAAAAACTTCCAACTTCCGTGAGCCAACACATACGCAATCAATACTGAACTCAGTTATCTGCCCAAACATCAAACCTCTCCCTATATTTTCAAAAACTTCTTTAAAAGCATTATAGATAACTACAAAGACTTCCAGGAAGTATACACCGATGGCTCAAAAACCAATGAAGGAGTAGGATTTTCGATAATATTTCCTAATAAAAAAATATTGCACAAACTACCTAATATTTGATCCAAGAAGCCCACTCCAAATTCATCATCCTCAGCGATTCGCTAAGTTTGATAAAAAGCTTACAAACCCAATTCAACCCCTGCGACATTGCAACTAAAATCCAGAACAATCTCAACAAAGCTTCCATTTTGGGTAAAGAAATCACCATCATGTGGATACCTGGCCACTCAGGAATAAGAGGCAATAAATTAGCCGATGAACAAGCCTCTTTAGCCATTAACAACAACGAAACTTTGCTAATAAACCAAATGTCATATGCTGACTCAAAAAAATTCATAAACGAATATACTATAAATAAATGGCAAAGACTCTGGAACTTACAAAACACTAAATTAAACGAAAATAAAGAGACATCCGCCGGTGGTCGAACCCAAAACTCACCTGGAAAGAGGAGACGGTCCTTAACCGACTTCGCATAGGACACACCAGAATCACCCATGGTTTCCTTATGGCAAAAGAAGATCCCCCTATTTGTCAAACCTGTGGTACTGCATTAACAGTAAAACATATAATAACCGACTGCCTAATCTACAACCAAGAACACGCCGAACATAAAATATCATTCAACCTCGACTCAACACTCGGACCTATTCATGATAAAAACCTAGATTTAATTAATTTTTTAAGAAAAACAAAATTGTTCAATCTTATATAAAAAAAAAGATGTTTTATCCAAACGCACTTAAAATTTTTCCTATAATGATGTTTAGAGTTTTCTCTATAGCTACTTGAAGGAAAACTTATGGAAAACTTAGTGTTGTATTTTTAATCCTTAGTTATAATTATAAACGCAAAAAGTTTTATGATTTTTCAACTTCAAAATTACTTGCAAATTTTCGCGTTTTCGACAGATTACGTAAAATTTTGAACTATAAACGCTTATAAAAAAAAAATTGTGACTTACGATTTTTAATTTTTTTTAGCTACAATAAGATCAACTCATAAGGAACCTTGTATTAAATTTTCAAGTTTTTTTGGTCGTCCAACATTTTTTTACCGACACTTCAAAAAAAAATTCTCAAAAAAATTGAAAATTTCAGTGGTCTATAAATAACTCAAAAAAAGTCAAAATTTTTGAAAATTAAACTGTATATAGATAACACTAACATAAACATTTGGTGAAAATTTCAAGTATTTACAGTGATTAGTTTTTGAATTACAACCATGTAAAAAAATCGATTTGGTCGAAAACTGATTTTGCGTAAAAATTCCCGTTTTTCTGTCATTTTTTTTTTGTTTTTCTCGATTTTTTTGAAAACTGTTGGAAAATGTTTACTTTTGACTTTTATAATGCACCAAGGATCTTTAATTTTACATCGGAAACTACTCCCAAAGTTTGAAATCGAAGCATTATTTCGACTAGTTATGCTGTACACAGACACAAAAAAAAAACACACATCATTGTAAAATCAATACATTCATCACTTCGTTCAGAATCTAATATAGACTATGACACTCATAAAGAATGTGGCTTGCTATTGGTCAAAAATTTTTCGAAATAGGTTCAGTAATTCCAGAGACTACCCTCAACAACGTCAAATAACAACTCCTCTTTATATAATAAATGTACCTATAGATATACAGAAATATATCTAAGTATAATATGCGTATTAATGTAATAAAAACAAAGAAATTTGTAGTTTTAATATATAATGATATTTAATAATATATTTATTATGTAGATATTACCTATACCTAAACATTAATCAGAAAATTAAAAATACTTCACAAAAAACTATGTGTATCAGATGAATAATTTATTTACAAACCAAAAAAATTTCAACATTTTCTTTAAAAATTAGTTAAATATTATAAATTAATAGTATATTGTATATAGCATAATACCTCGCATAGTAGTCATAGTACCTACATAATTCTTATAACTACACACTCTTGTAAAAATTGTATATTGAAAATACGATGTCTATGGTTTGCGTTTTATTCAATATTAAAACTTTGATTAACTCCAAACAAATATTTTCGTTTACTCAATAAAACAAATTTTAATGAAATGTTGACATATTTGGTCTTTAAATTATTTATATTCATTTTCTTCAAAAGTTTAATATCTTAAAATTTATATTTTATGTAGATATTTGTAGGAATATGATTTTACATTTGAATAAGCTATGAATTATAGCTACTATAATATATTAATAATTAGTGTTATATTTTACAACTAATAATTCTCATTCCAAATAAATCCTATTAAAATATAATCCTGCCAAATTCCTGGAACTCTTTGCTTTGTATAATATTTCGATAGAACCCGTTTCAAAAAAAAAAAAAAACTTTGAGTAGGCTATAACATTTTATTTTAAATGTGTTTAATTTAAATTAATAAATCAATAATGAATGAATATACCCATGCACAATAGAATAATTATATTATAGGAATATTTTGTTTTTATATAACATATAATTTTTGTTTGTTTTAACTTTCCGTTATTAATTAATAAAAATAAGTTGAGTTTAATTTTTTTAATCATTTGTTTAAGTAGAAAAATTATTTTTAATGTGCCCGTCGGCGCAGGTAATTGAATTTGTGGTTTTGAAATAACGGATATATTTTTTTAAACAAATAAATGAACAATTTCTTGATTCCTGAGAGGTGTATCGTATATTATATCTACATAACAAAAATTATCGTGTATGATGTCGCAAGTAACAAATGTTATCTTAAAAAAAAAATATTATTTGTTATGAAATATTTATATGACATGTAGGTACTTATACGAAGCTCGTAGTTAGAAAAAATGTATACCTACAGTACATAATATCTACACAGGTAAACAACATTTTTTTTTTCATTTAAATAATATAGTAATACCGTTTTGTCCTTGTGCCTATATAGCAACACCTTTAGTTAGTTATTTATATGCACTTATTGTTTGATTCGTATACAACAATCAACGATTTTATCGTAAAACCAACCCGGTGGAGGGTAATTGTAGAACCAAGTCAAGGCGTGTTGCGATAAATAAAAATGAACTAAAAATGAATATTAATAACGGAGCTGCAGAATGCGGACTGTGTTTTTTAGAATTTATTTTTATGCGGTACGTCGTGTAAAGAAGTCAGAACACATCACAGATACCATAATTTCGTTCGGTGGCCTCTGGTCACACTGTGGCCGTGGCACGGGCACCCGCCGCGGCCGGCGTTTTCGTCAGCGCGCGCCACCGCCGCCGCTAAACAGCCAGCCGCCCGCCTACCAGCCTGCCAAACGCGGCACCCGACGCGACTACAGTCAGTTCCGCCGCGACCGGTGCTCTCGTCCGTCACGCGCGCGCGCTTCCGTCTGCCGTTTTCGCGTTGAAAAAAAAACGTGTGCTCAGAAGTGATAGAACGTGTTGTTATTTGAATATTATTTTTTTTTTTCCCAACCGCAACCGGCGTTATCTGTAAGCTCGCGATTTTTATCAATTTCGCGCCGAAATTTTTTTTCCTCGACAGTCCGTCCGAATAGTAGTCTCGTATACGCACTGCAGAGCAGCAACTTTTCAACGCCTCTGGCACCATGCAACCAAGCAACGGCTCCAAAGACGTGTCGTCGGCGGCGGCCGAGAAGACTTGCGGCGCGACCGGCGGTTCCGGCAACCAGCAGTTCTGCTTGCGGTGGAACAACTACCAGAGTAATCTAACCAACGTGTTCGACCAACTGCTGCAGAACGGCACTTTCGTGGACGTGACGATCGCCTGTGACGGTCACACGCTCAAGGCGCACAAGATCGTGCTGTCCGCATGTAGCCCGTACTTTCAGAGCATGCTGGCCGAGAACAAGTGTAAGCACCCGATCGTCATACTGAAAGACGTCCAGTGGCCAGAGCTCAGGGCCGTCGTCGATTTTATGTACAAGGGCGAGATAAACGTTTACCAGGAACAGATTGGGCCGCTGTTGCGCGTGGCCGAGACGCTGAAAGTCCGCGGTCTGGCCGACGTCAGCAACGAACAACTCACCGGTGGCGGTGGATGTGAACCACAGGCCGCGGCCACAGTGGTGACGCCCACGACTCTAGCACCCGAATCTCCCAAACAACCGGCCCGCAAGCGGCACAGACTGTCGCCACCAGCGGCCAGCCCAGAATCGGTCATGTCCGACTTGGGATCGTCGGCCGTGGACACGCCGCTCAACTTGCACCACATGCCGCCTCCTCCGGCCCCCCATCATCAGCAGCAGGTGCAGTCGCACGTGCACCAGCACCACCTCCAGCAGCAGCAGCAGCAGCAACAACAACAACAGCAGCAGCAGCAGCAGCAGCAGCAACAGCAACAGCAACAACAGCAACAACAACATCAGCAGCAGCAACAGCAACAGCAACAACAGCAGCAACATCAACAACAACAGCAGCAGCAGCAGTCGTCACAACAGCCACCGGCACCGCAAGCCATGCCGCCGTCCGCCTCGTCCGCTTCGTCTTCGTCGTCATCGTCGTCGTCGATACCACCGCCGAGTAGCGTGGCCGACGATATGGAAATAAAGCCAGGCATCGCGGAGATGATACGTGAGGAAGAAAGAGTGAGTTATTTTTCCACCAGATTTATTATTTAATATTATTATCTTCTTCTGAATAATACAATCGTTTCGTTTAGCATTATATTTTACCATTTATTATTATTTATTAATATTTTATTCCGAAGGTTTTTTTACCCATTTCTCTCCCGTCCGGGACAACATCTATTTTAAGTCATATATATATATTATATGTGTAATGTATATTATATTTTATGGTATAAATAACGGACCACACAGTGTGAGTGAGTGTGTGTGTGTTTGTATGTGTGTAATATGTAATAACACGTTTAAAAGGAGTTATTGATTGAAGAGCATACTCTCCTCTTCCCCTCATTCTCACTGTTTATATATATAAATAAAATATGTATATTATATATATATTTTCATCTCTCTCACTCACTCTCTCTCTCTCTCGTTCTCTCTTCTCCCTCCTTCCCTCCCTTTCACGCCGTCTGCCTGCCTCTCACACTCCCCCTCACTCGCTAGTCGTAGTTAAATGAGGCAAGTTGAATTTATTGCCTGAACCACCGCCCGCCGCACGCCCGCCCGCCCGTTAACCCTATTTATTATTATTATTAATATAACAATAACAATGGCAGAATGCGCCTCCGTGTATATAGTAGTGACGTCACCGCTCGCCACCACCGACGCCTCCCCCCGACACCGTAATTTCGTTCACACAACTTTTCGAAGCTTTCACCCGAGCCCCCATCCCGTCCCGCAATGTTAATTTTTTCCCTCCGCCTTCTTTTTATATTTAAATTGTATGCGTGCGCGTGTTCTTCTTCCGCATTTTCTTCCTTTTATCACTATAAATAACAATATGAAAAAAATATATATTTATTTTAAAATTAACGTAGGTATAAAATAAAATAATATAAAAGTATAAAAATATCACACGATAAAGGTATACATCTTTACGAGATAAAATTCAGTAATTATTTATAATTTATCAATATAGTACCTATTTATTTTAATTTTTTATCAATTAAATTATTGGCTAAATTATATCGATAAAATAACAAATTCGTTGAATTATTATATGTTATTAGCGATATCTCAGGTTCTAGAACATATAATATTATATAATAGATAGGTACCAATATATCACTTAGATATTATGCAAATTACTCATTATCATATTATGTATTGCATATTGGAGGTTTTCTTTTGTCGTTTTCTATACTTTTGGCTTTTGCTTCTTAAGCTTGCAATAAAACAAATAAAATATCGACATTTTTCTAACTGTATTGTATACATCCAGTAAGTCTCGTGACGTTATTAATATCCATTAACGATCTTCGGGCTTAAGCACGCAGCCGATATTAAAAGTTTCTATTTTTATTTCTTAAGTATCCGTGCAATATGTTTGTTTTTTCACAGTCTGTAGGCAGGAGGAAAATGAAGTTCATATTAATTGTCAAATTGTTCAGTTTTTTTTATACATTCTATTATCATCTCAAGAGGTACGTTTTATTTTCTAACTTAGTAACTTGTTGAGGGTTCATTTAATAGATTTCAAAATATTTATTTTAGTATAATCAAAATACCCATATGCAGTTACTACATATACCTACTATATACACTGTATATATTGAAATAATTAAAGATAAGCATATACCTACCTAATAAAGTCAGCTTTCCAAAAAATCATTGCTATTCTATTTTACGTTAAGTGGTTCGGGAATGTGTTCATGAAGCGTTTAAACTTTTCGTTGAATAATACACTTGTCGTGTGTGATGTGTTTTATTGAATTATTTAATAGGTGTATAGGTATGCTCGCTGGATGGTTATTTAAACCGACCTGAAGGATAATGTGTTAAAGGTAAAAAATCATTTTTCCGAGTGAATTTTAAATCTTAATGACTTGTTAAACTATATTTATGTTTATTATATTAAACAAAATTTTATGGGACATATTGGTTGTAAAAAAAAATAAAATTAAGCCTTTTAAACTATTTAATTTTTTATTGTTGTATAAAATACTTGTGATTTCACTTTTAAACGTTAAATTTAAATTAGTGAATTTAAAAAGGCTGCTGGCTGTAAAAACACCTTAACAAGGTGATATAAAACGAATTGCGTAGAAAAAGCTTTAAGGATCTTTAGAAGTTTGAAAATAGTATCCCCTTTCCCGACATGTTTACCCCTGACCTACAATTTGCGGTTGTAAGCTTCGTGTTTTTGATGCCACGTTTTTTTTTCATCATGAAATGTATTTAACTCTGAATGAATGTACATACTTGACTTTAATCGTCTGTGAAGTATGTTTGGATATTAAATACACGTAAACTAACACGTAACTGGATGCTATACATATTCTAATTAGGTTAGTAATTTTAGGATGGATCAAACGATATATTTTTTAAAAGGTAATCAATATTTTTTTTCTTCTAAAATTCCATGCTAAACTTTTTTCTAGTATTTTTAGATCTGAATAAATAAAAGAGGTAAAACTGCTGCGGAAAGAGGTGAATACAGAGTATAAACAGTAACTATATTTTCCAGAAATCACTTCGAAGAAGACAAAAACGCTTATTATTTTTACTATATATATTTAATGCTCAGAATCACTATACAAAGTTTTATTCCATTTTTATTCCATTTTTATTATAATTTTTACTATCATTTGGCGAAAGTCGGCATTGCCCGAACTTTACTAAAAAATGAATATTCATAGCCGGATATGAATATGTAATTTTTGAGCCTCTATAACATCTTTTCCGAGATAAAAAAATATCAACAATAATGTTATAAACCTAGTTCTATGTAATTATCGAATTTTCATTTGAATACCAGTGGTGACAATTATTTGATAATCGTTCTAATATTAAAGGCAATTACTCGTATTTGTTTTCATACTTCATAATAATATGCAATGAACTTTTTGATAACGATCCATTCTTTCAAATCATCAATTATTGAGTTTTCTCATTTTATTTATTTTTACGATGAAAGAAAAATAATAGAGAATTGTGTGTGTGAGTGAGATAAAGAGAGAGAGAGAGAGAGAGAGAGAGAGACAAAGTGAGAGAGAAAGAGGAAATATATAATATGTGCCTTATGTTGTAAACGGAATACGACAGACGTCTGTATATCGAGCTGTTTTGTACTGACCTAAACGAATCGGTTTTGTGTTTTTCGTAAATAATTAATGCCTAAGAATAAGTAAACTTCCGTTCGGATTGCAAATAACGCCTAAATTTATTATAAACACAACCATCAGCAAAATTCATAAATAATTTATTTTATAAATCTCCGGTAGCCCAAGTATTTTTTTTTATCATTGTTATTATGTTAAGTATTTTGCAATACCACAATGTAGGCCAATCCAATAATAATAATACATAGCCTATTGTTTTATATTTATGTTCGTGGGAAACAGAACATTTATTACTAGGCTGTAATGACCTAAAGGTATGTATATTTGACAAATTATGCTGCCAACAAAATACAAATGGCGTTTACATTTATTTTCATATTGTTATCTGCCGACATTAATTTTCATATATTTTGCCAAAAACTAATGTATAATAATATTATACAATAATAAATAGATATTGTATACAGGCACTTATGGTGCCTATAATATATTTTTATGATAAATATAAAATAACTTTTCCCAGTAGATACTTAATACTTACCTATATATACTTAATTTTACTACCGTTTTTATAAAAAATATAGTCATTTTTACATTATAATGTTTCATATTCAAATTGAATTCTTACTTATTATTCTATATTATGCAGGCATAAAAAATAATAATCGTAATTGCAAAATATAATACCTGTATAAATCACGAAGCTGGTCTTCTAAGTCCTGATGAAAAAAATAATTGTTAGAACGTAGATTACAACCTACGTATATTGGACTCAGCTGGTCAATTTCAAACGTTAATACCCAGTAATTTTTAATTTTTCGATTTCTAAAATCTCATTTTTATTAAATATGAAACACAATAGTTATTAAATTACATATATCTATATATTATTATGTATATGATGGCTGTATAATGGAACATTATAATGTTATTTTTTGAACCACGATGAATTCCATGCATTCTTTTTTTTTGTTTTTATATTTTTATTATTAATTATAATATGCAAAGATCAATAAATTTAATTTATACCTATTCCATGTCTGTAGTATATCCTCTTCTTAGAATCGCTGAACGGAGGGTTGGTTTTGTATTTGGAAATTTTATTATAATTTTAACGGAATAAAAACGAAGAGTTTTCTTTTGTAATACAATTATCTCTTCGACCAGTTCCCTTTTCTCGTAAAAGCTGATTGGGGGGCTTATTTATTTAAACAAATTAAACTTAATTTCTGGAATTTGTAAAACTTTAAACTAAAAAAACAAACCTTCGGCTATGCCGTTTCCCGGCACAGTGATAGAGATTAAAACCCCTAAAGGCTGGTACCAACTATAGTTTTAATTAAAACATTGTTTTATTTTTTTTTTCGTGGAATATTTTATTCAGATTTATACACAAATCCATGCTGCAGTGTGATGAATATTATAAATATTTATTATCACGTTGTCTCCGGTGAAAACGTATATATGTGGAAAATATATTGATTACGGAATAAGCAATTTAAAATTTACAAAAATAAAAAAATAAAAATGTAGAAAAGAACCATGTAGAAATTATGTGCCTTTTAGGTTAGGTGCTTTTGTTTTTCGAAATCATCTTCTGAGAAACAGATTAATATATTGAAAAAATATATTTTAGTTTGATTGTTATTCCATCATTTTATAAACAATAAATAATGTGTGTAGATTAACAAATGATGGTACCTATATAGTATGTTGGCTGGCTATATATTTGTCACATTTTGATTAGAATTTCCACTTTGGCGTGAAAATAGTCAGTTTAATAATATATTCGTCGTCTTTAGTTGTAAAAGGACTCACTAGTGTCGTACTGTCGTTGTATCGTAGACATAAAATTTCTAAACATACAATTTTATTCTGAACAAAATAGGTAGGTACGAGGTGCCCAACGGTATTAATAACTAAAATCATTTACATAGATTAACAATATTACATTTAAATTATGTTATTGTATAAAGATTAACTTTGAAATATTAATATTATAAAAAGTAAATTCTTTCTTATACCAAGCTCGTGGCAGACATTGATAAATATTTTTACGACAATGGCTGTGAACGGCGTAGTTTGCGTAGGGAATTCATATAAAACCATAAAATATAACTGTTGTTACGTGGAGACCGATTAGCCTTTATGATTGTGATTTTTAATTAATAATTTATCATTATTATTATTATTATTATTATTATTATTATTATTACTATAAGAGGACATTAGTGGATGACAAGTTTTTCCATTATTTATATTCTGTTCAAAAATTAGCCTCGATTAATTTAGAATGCAGCTCTTGTTTTCCGAGGACATTGTTGCCGTTAAATTACTTTTGTCCGAAATATTCATTGATCACCATTATTGTTGTCACTATAAATGTGAATTTTGAATGTTTTCATTATAATAATAATAATAATAATAATAATTATTATTATTATTATTATTATTATAAAAATATTTAAAGAGAAAAAGAGAATGAAGACGTGTTCTGTGAATATCGGTCTTAACTTTAGACTTGGTTAAAATTCATAGCAAACGATAAATCCCTAAAGCCCCAAGCGGTTGCATATAATATAATATAAAGTAGAATAGATAAGGAATCATAAAATAATTTAGATTGTATTATTTTAGTGTCATTGTAATATTATTCAAATATAAAAATATATAAAAATAAAATGTTAATTAAATTTTAGAATTGTTTTAAGATGTAAGTTGCAGACATGTCCTATTTCATTTCATATAATATGAAATATTAAAACGCATTTAAAATGTTAATTTAACTATGGTTGAAACGCATATGTTCTAATACATTTAGAATTGTCTATACTATTGTCAATTATTTGACACGTGTCAAAAAATTAAATGCTTGTCAATGAAAATATACGCACATTTATAAATCATAATTTTTTTCATTGCCACTAATGCTGTCGTTCATACGGTACCTGGAAAACTATTTAATGACAAATACCTACCTATGTCATATTATAAAATAATATAAAAATAATTATTGAAAGTTATAATTTATTTTTTATTTATACATTTATTTTACTATAAGGATCATTGTTAATACTAGGAATAATAACTAATATCTAATAAGTACCTAATAAAACGATGTACGTTTATCTTTTATTTCCTTGTAGTTGTAAGATATATTATATCTTATAAATTCATATAACAACAATTTCTTTTTTATTGTTGGTTATATTATAATATATTATTCGATTTAAAAAAATAATATTTATAATTGTACATAATATTATGCATATAATAATGTGTTATACTTAATACTAAATAATTAAATACTAAATGCCATTATATAACTGAAAATAATCGTGAGATTTTCAAATTTTAAATCATGCACTTACAAAAAAAAAAAAAACGTACCGCATATGAATCTATAATAAAAATCTTACATCCCAGTAAAATAAATAAATAGACTTAAGTGTGGATTTATATCGCACTCTCCTTATGATCTCTTATTATATTAATTGGAATTAATTTATACTTAGCAATTAAAAGAAAACAACTAATAATAATAAGCGGATGGCGAAACGGGGATGTGACATTTGTGCCAACAATTAAACTCGTTAAAGTTAATTACTTCCAATAAAAGAATAATAATAAAAAAATTAAAAAAACGTCCAGCATTAATTTTAATTACTATACATTTATGTCACACTGTGGATAGCAATTCTCTTTTAGAGTTTCTTATTTTTATTACACAATGCAAATAATATTCTTTGAAAAATGTATACATAAATTTGTATAATACCTACCTAAAGTTTCTAAATCAATAAATAAATAATACGTATACCAAAATTATTTTTCCAATATTTATTTTTCCTGAGAAAAAAAACTCCTTAGGTACCTAAAAACTTTAATAGATTTAAAGCATGTTCAAATTCTTAAATAAGTATCTTCCGATTATTCAGTGATATTGTCTTGCGTAATATTTTTATATTTTGAGTAAATGTTTCCAAGTTATTAATTATATATTTATATAACATCCACTAGAATTTTGTACTGCTGTGATTCACTATGAGAAAACTCATTTAATAAAACCTCTACGGTCGTTTAAATTTCCTCATTAATTTAAATTCTGAGTTCATGCAGATCATGTTTAATATTATATATAGGAGTAATATTTGTTAATATTCAAAACTGAATTTAAATTAGTATAATACTCATCAGTTAAGAGTATCTTAATATTTTAAATTATAATTAAAAAAATCTAGTATTGAAATTCTCATGATGTGTTCACTCACACATCTGGTATGATTATAAAAAAAAAATCCATGCTTCTAAAAACGGTTGATCTTGGTTATATACGCGTGTATTATGGAGTTGTAACTTTATAGGTAAAGGGGAAATGTGGGTTATTACAATCGTATATGCAAAACAATGCTCTCCCATGTTCTTCCGGCTATTTGGATTATTTTAATTATCGCTGTCGTCGACTGTTGTGTCTCTACAAACTCTTCTTATATGTCTAGGATAATGGTTTCCTAGGTAGAAAAAGAAAAAAAACAATCTTATGAAGGTGAAATAACAAAAAATTATAACAACCATTCAAGCCGACATTTCTACTCGACCCAACTTAACTTTTAACAAATTCACCACCATCAGTAGATATGCCGGAAGGTGGCGAGTTTTGTTCTAAATTTATTATTTACCAATACTAATTAATCGAATTAAGTTAAACCATTTTCTGTTCTCTACACCACTCACCCAATCCGACCACCCTTGGCTTAGCGGACTTCGCGAATGCCGGCGGCAGCCAAAACTTTTCTTTTTAAAATTTACGACTGGTAAAACCAATAAATAATTCTCTTCAGTTATATACAAGTTTTCGGGGCGGAAAACGAGCTATGAGCGTCGACCGAATAAACAATTAACGATCGATTTACATTTAATAAAGGAAATTGCGAACGCAGAAGCGACGGCTGTACTCTTTGTATAATTGGAGGAAGTCCCTTGGTTATTATTTATTGTCAAAAAAAAAAAAGGCTTGTGTGTTGTTCGATATAAGCGCGCACCCCTCACTTTGAAAATAATAATAATAAAAAACTGGCCAAACACCGTAATTATTCATCGTCGATATTTTACGCCAAACACGCTAACCGTTCGTATACTTTATTGTGTAGACTTAGGATCTTTAAATTTACGTGTAGGGACATTAATTTAGTAAGAGTTTAATTATGTTATGCGTTCCTTTAACGTCAATATTAAAAAAAAAAAATTATTGATATTTGAAGGAAGGAGTGGAACGAGTATAACTTTTAGTATGTAGAGGTACACATAAAATAATAATAACAAAAATGTTGCAACTTACAATTTTTAAATTCATAGTAGCTACTATTTAAAGTAAAATTACGAAAAATATAATTTATAGGTGTACCTATAATATATTATTTGTTGATATTCACAACTTGAAGTATGATTAGGTAATAATTTAAACCAATAATGTTTAAATTAACAATATCGAATTGGAGCTTACACCAAAATAAGAATGAAACCCAATGACCACTACCCCCCTCCAGATTAAAAATCAAATCGTTTATAATCACTTTTTCGTATTACCTTTTTTTTTTTTTTTTGGAATTCATGCAAAGTTCTAAGAGCATAAAAAAAGTATTCAATAAAATCGCCCAAAAAGGTTTGTAATTTAAAAGATTTTTTTTAAGTTAACGACAAAATGAAAATGTTTTAACAAATCACCCATATATAGTTGCCTTATTACTCTACCTAATACCTAATTATTTTTTTATAAACTATTATACCTATTTAGTATTTGTCATATAGTAATAATTAAAGTATAACTTTATAATTCATTATTGAAATCATAGTATATTTAATTTACATCAAGAATATGTCCGGGAAAATAATACCACTTAATCGTTGTGACTTGATTTCACAATTAATACTATAATAAGAAAAAAATATTAGGTTAATACAAAAGAACTACAGTATAATGTTGCGATTGTTATCATTATTTTAATATTGTACAACATACCCGTTGTCGTCACTAAGTCCACCCAAATAATTATTGTCTTTGGGTTGTGCATGGCAATCGTATGAGCTTTCTATAATAATAATAGTATCATGTAGGTATTATAAAATTGTACGTTAAAAAATATTTTTCTCCATGCACTCGTCTGATTGAATAACACAGACAGGTGGAACGTGGCGGTAACAGTTGGAATTATAATAATAATAATAAAAAGCACGTAATATATTATTATAATAGACGTTTAGAGCCGATCGTACCGTCTCATTTATTTATACTCGGTCACCGGTACATTAACTACAGCTGGCGTACAAGAGGTGTATCACCTATGTTATTATATGTTTTTTTTTTTTATACATAATATATTATATGTAACCTTTTTATTTCTAAATCCATTTATATTAATTTAATGTTTCGAAATATAATACATTTGTGAGCTATATTATATCAAAGTCGTTTGCGTTATGCTTTTTCTTCTTATCTGTTCTTAAATTAAAATATTTCCTCGAATATTATTAAATATATGTTCAACCGATATACCGAAAATTTATTTTATAACACGTGTCGAAACTGTAACTATAATATAACGATCTGAAATATTTCATCTTTCTTTCTATTTATTTTTTCTATAGTTTTCTCAGTTGAAATCTGGACATTATTGTTTCATTATCATATTACACTCCTAAAAAGTATTCACAGATTTCCGTAAATTATATAAAAAAACATTTGTTTAATGTAGGAACTGTATAAGTCGTATATATTGTGTATTAAATTGTATAAACTGATACGCAAAGTCTTGGCATAAGTGCATAATGTATTTGCGAATTTGTATTTATAATAATCTTTTGTTATCACGACGATAATAATAAAATTATACATGCAATCTACCAATATATTATAAACTATTGCGTGTACGTACGAGTTAGTACTACACAATATGTAGCTATATAGAGATAAATCATAAATATAACATTTTATGAACCTTTTTACGGACCGCTGTCCGCTTTTAAATTATTGTAGACAATATTGTTTTACGGATGACTCCAGTTCGGTCGGTCTTCTCAAGTCGAGACAAGCTGATAGATTTAAATAGATCTCAGCGTATTTGTAACGGATTCTGAATGATTGGCTATTGGGTGAGGGAGGGGGATCGGGAATGAACATAAAAGGAAAGGAGTCCGTATAATTAAGGCCCCCATATGCGGGACCCATATTATATTATTATATTATTATTATTATTATTATTATTTTTATTATTATTAAATAAAAAACATATATATGTATACGTTAGTTCAATAAATGTATGATTAAAAAAAATAATAAGTAGACTGTATATACGTTGGGGATAAATTTAATTGAAATTGCAACAGTGCACAGGCGGTCCATATAATAAAATAATAAAAGAAAATGGAGGGCCGCAAATTGAATTTTCGAACTCTCACATTGCCCAATGCCCGTGTACCGTGTGTGTTTGTGTGTGTGTGTGTTACCATCAAGCGCGCGTATGTATCAAGGGGCTAAAAATTGCACTGACAATATATATTTTTTCGTTATTTAATTTCCAGCGGATCGATGTACGTTATAATGTTATAATATGAATAACACTCGTTGGGTCATTCAATCTCTATGTCGTGTCCCGGAGTTATTTGTTTGGAACCCTTTTTTTTGTTTCCCAGAAAAGAACCCGTCACGTACTTGTTTCACGTCTGAGTGTTTTTTCGAAATTATTTATTTGCATAAAATGGCGAGAAATGAAAGTTTCCACCGGCACGCCTCCGAAAATATTACAGAAGTTTTTCCGCCTACAGAACGTTTTATTTTCGTCAAGCTTATATAATATTATAAAATTTATAATATTATATTCATATATTTTTATATGTATACGAAAACAAATTGTGAAATATTTATGTTATAATTAATTCTAGGACATTTCTCTACCTAGCTACCCTTTTTTTTTTTTTATTAAAGTTTTACTGTTTATTTTTACCCCAGACCATAAAGATGTTTTTCGATTATATATTTTATATGTACATTATACATATATAAATAAATATATATTTAAAAGGAGGAAGACTCCTGCACGTCTAAATACCATTTTTATACCATTACCAACAGGAAACGGTGAAATAAACAAAGTTTATAATAACACCGTGCGAGGCAATAAAACATATTATTTATAAACACGAACACGAACGAAATGTATATTTTTTAGTATTATTCGCAATAATAATAAAAAGAGAAAAAATACAAACACACATATGGTCGAATGTAAAAAAATGCATTAATTATAAAAATAACAATTCCGCCTTGTAGGTTTATTTATTTTTATGATTATATTATAATTTATGAAATAAAAGAAAAATTATAATTCGTAGGTGGAAGTGTGTGGCATATTAAATACGTATATACACAATAATAATACACATAGAACCATGTGTGTGCCGTGGAGGCTTATATACATAATGTTATATACATTATACAATCGGTAAGCCCAGGGAGAGAATCTTCATTCGATTCGGCAGACTTAAGCTACGCCGCCGTGGTGCGGTGGTGGCGGCCGCGAAAGTGGAGGTAGTTGTGATGGTGGCGGCGTTTACGGTGGAGGTGGATATGACGGCGAAGGAAGTGGTACCAGCAGAGGCGGCGGCGGTGTAGTACCGCGTGTTTTAAAGAGGTCGATATTATTATAGTTATATACTACTCATATAATATATTATAATAATATAATAATAATATAATATACGCGCCAAGTTTGAATTTTGCGCAACAATAGAGACCAAATGGCCGGACTTGTTGTCGGCCACAATATTATAATATCGTAAATAACGGCCTTATTTATACATTGCGTACATGCGGATGTAATGGAACACGTGTGTTTGTACATGAATAAACGGGATTTAAATGGCCTGTGCTTAGCGCGTACATGTATATATTTATACGTTATACGTATTTATGTATGTACGTATAAACGTATTATACATTATAATATATACCTACCTATCCATATTATATATTATTGTGCCCAAGTGGTTTTACACACACACACACATACACAAACCACGCGCGAGTGCACATTCACAGGCACAAAACACACACGCAGAGAAGATACTCTACATAATATATTATATATTATTATTATTATTATTATTATTATTATTATTACTACTACTATTATTTTTACCATCATCATTATCATCGTGTACGTAACCTTCGTTCCTGTCATTATATTGTATTATATAATAATATATTTATATAAATTTATGTTTTTTTTTTTCATATCCATAAAACACATACATAATAATTACATTTGTTGACAATCATTTCTATAGTAGGAACATTAATTAGGCGCAGTTTTATTTATACATTCAATAGTTTTACTAATATATGTAATATACAGGATTCACTAAACATGTTCACCGCCATTTTTTAGTCAATTTATTCAAATTTTAAAATGTATTACGTTTATTAACTTGTAAAAAAATGTCTGTTAATAAGTTCAATATTACCTAGTATACATGTATTAATTAATAATTATTAGGTTATGTATTTTAATAATTCAGAAACTACTTATATAGGAATAAAATTTAATATCAGTTACAGAGATACATATCTCTAGTTACATGATAACATACAGATACTTATTGATAACTAATTTCCCAAGACCGTTTGATCTCAAAATTTTGAATTTGGAGAACCTGGCTGATGCAACTAAAAAATCATCTGCTTAGCAATAATTTACAATAATAAAGGTAGGTTTTCATTTTAAAATATAGTTCTAGGGTATTGATGAAATTAAAAATTCCAAAAACCGGAATACGTGTAAATTCATAACTAAAGAAAAATTGTGAATAATTATGAACAGTGAATCACAACCACCCTGTATATAAATTGATGTGTCATGTGTACCATAATGTTTGCCATGTGCGTGTGTGTGTGTGTGTAATGATAATGTGTATAATAATATTATATTATTTTATATATTATGTTCGTCGAGTCGTCGAAACGTGTAATAATAATGTTGAAGCATTTAAGTATACATTATAGATCGTTTTAAATACTTTATATATTATTATTATTAGTATTATGTTTTATTTTCCTTTGTACCAACGATTGGAAGTGCTATAAAATTATCATTTATATACCTAACTAGTACATATAATATTATTTATAATATCGCGAGTCCAAGTTATTAAAATAATTATTAATAATAGAGTACATATAGAAATAATGGGAAAATATCGGTGAAAGTATTATAATGGTTCTCTACAGCTAGACCGAGAAAAACATGGCTATGAATAATTAAAAGTAATATAATAATATATGATTCGTTTGTATAAAAACGATATTATATTATAATAATAATCCTTTCTCAATTCTTTTTTTCCTATGGTTACAACTCTTGGCGACTGCGAGTGCGTGCGATCAGTGTCCATTTGTTTTCCTAACAATTATTATTTCGAGATGTATGTTGCATGAATACAGCACATATTATACTATTATCTATATAAAATAATCCAAAACTGGAAACATCACGATTACTCATTGTGCATAAAATGTGCACATAAAATAGTTTTAATGTCTCTACGTGGGGCCGAATGGTGTTTCAGTAATAGTTTCCATTATTCATTTCTGAACACAATATAATAATAATAATAATAATAATAATATTACGCACAATGCGGCGCAGGGACACGGGGCATAGGGACCCCTCTGTAAATATCGATTATAATACTGAAAGCTCTCTCTGTACATTAATTAAGCATCACAACCGTCTAGCTATGAATTTGGAATATATCATATTAGCTACCGCCGCCGAAGGTTACAAAATGGGTTTGTGTTCGATGCTATTGTGGTCTGTGGACCCCTTATATATATAAGCCGTGTGTAGACGCCAATTTTTTAACCAACGATTTTTTTTCGCTTACCTGAATACATATTTTATTAATACTTTTTTTTTCATTACTGTGGATTTTTTTCCATAGAAAAGACTTTTTTTTCCACTTTCCTAAAACAATGGGGCTCTATAGCTCTTCCGTAAAACACCAATAATGTTCCTATTTTAATGTCTGTATGATTATTCGAGTTTTATTGGGCGCCCACAAAATGATTGGTTTTTAACTGTTAAACCTGTACACCCCTTTTAACGGTGCAGCAGTTATAAATAATATAATGATTAATGTAATACATATATGAATTTTTGGATAAATTTACATCGATGATTCCTCTTCAGTCTTCTAACACTGCTAGAACAGCTAAGCGGCTGTGTTTTTGTTTATCGATGTTTTTCTCATAAGATTATTTTTTCCTTTTCTATAAACAAAATACCATACTCTCTGAATTCTATGTTTTAGTATTAATTTATAACTATCTGCTGTCCATTTCCATTTTATTTTATTTAATGAAATGTTTCTTTGTATATGATTTAATTTAATTTTAAATAATAAGTACTGTAAATTATAATTTAATTTTTGAATGTTTGTAATTGGATACATTTTCATTTTTATGGAAATACAATTATTTAATGATTTTGTTTGAAGCTGTTTAATTTTTGTGACGTAAATAAATTATTATGCATTACCATAAATATATACTGTAATATATATTTAGAAAATATAATTTATTATTAATACTAAAATGTCATATCCCATTAAAACTACAAAAAAAAAACGTTTATATTTTAAGAGCTTATTATTATTATATTTTTTCACAACGTAGGTAAAACATTTTTACATAATGAAAAGAGGACAACTTTACTATATGACAACAAAAAATAATATACATTTTCTTAAAGTTGATAAACAATGTTTTTAACACCAAAGTTTTGCGTTTTTATCTGTAAATAATTACCATTGCATGGATTTTAAAATAAAAAATATTTTAGTAAGCTTTTAAATTTTTATTTGGAATGTGTTGTTTAAAATCACTTATTCACTTTGATACATGAATAGATATAGTTGAAATATATTTTTGTTTTAATAAACGATGGTGGACGGAGGTGAAGTATTGGCAACATAGTTCCTTCTCCGGTCCTCGGTACCATAAGCAAAAAAAAGTTAAAATATATTTGTTCAATTATCATATCTACAATTGTTTTGATTTCTAAACGAGAAGCTTAACGAAATAATAATCAATTCCAATATATTTGTACTTATTGTTTAAAATAGATTTTTTTTTATCTTTTTGCGTGTTCACTCTTTGATTCTCTATATTATAAAGTCCGTATATTATACTATTGGTGTTTTGGTTATAACTAATAAAAATTATATTTTTCAATAGGTTTTACCTATCAGTAGTCAATACATTATATTATTACTATACATATCTTTCTATACGGCTCATGATTTAAAATTTAAATACAGAGTAACATTTTATTATAATTTATATTATGTAATAATATATTCGTAACTATACTATATGGATGCATGCAATATTATAAGTTATTACTAATTTTCGTGATAGGATACTGGTGTTGATTTATTGGATTTATATATTATTATATTAAATCTATACACAAGTGTGTATTATTATTATACTATTACGTCATCACAAATATTACATAGATATATGGGAATCAACGTTTGGAATTATTCATTGTATTGAAGTTGAGTATGTTATTCTACGGTGAGATCTACCAGTTAATCTCTATCGCGTTCGCTCAGAACCCATTATTTCCCCTCTTTGTCCATTTGTTTCTCCGGTTTTGTGACCTGAACTAGCACCGGGTGTGATATGACCACGTATGGGGGTTATATTTTTAACTATTGGCTAAAATAAATATGCGTATATTATTATTTTATATTATTATTTTATAGTAGCGTACATTATGTATTTTTTATTATATAAAATTTAATTGATATTATATGGCCCCTATATTATTTGATTGAAACAGATGTTTTTATTTATATAATAAAAATTGACAAATGAGAAAATATCAAAAACAACAGATGTTCATTGGTATTTTTAGAGACGAATAAAATTGGAAACTTACTAATGGAACTACGCGTTGTACACTAATTACTCATTTCAATTCGACCGAACTATTTTTCTCATTCAATTCTAGAATACATAGATTATAGGTTATAAAGAATTATATTATTACCTATGATAATAGGATAGAGTTTTTTTATTTCATTTTTTATACGCCTATCTTCAAATGTAGGTATACGCTATAATTATTTATTGTAACGCAGCATATAGGGTTATATAAAGTTAAGGTTATGAATATCTACAAAATAAAATCTCACGAAGGAAATATATTTTTTCCAATTACATATATATATATATATATATATATATAATTACATATATACTATGTCTATTATATATTGTACGCAACCGTTGTCCATAATTTTATGTAAGGGAAAAGTTATTGATCAGCTTTGATTGTCGCATATAGGTAAGTATATTATATCGTCTATTGTTATAATATAGGTAGTATGCAATTTTTAAATTACGTTACCTCAAATTAAGCGGCTTGTATTTTGTTCCAAGAAAATATACTTTATTTTGCACGAAGTATTAATATTGTTTGTATTGCAATTTATTAATGCATATTTTGCATTTTACGCAGTATTGTTAACATAAAATTAAGTAGGCCAGTAAAAGTTGTTGTTTATGAAATATTAATAAACCTCCGATATTAATAATAGAAATATTTTCTTTATAAATACTAATTATTTTAATATCATATATTATACATTAAACAAATTTTCGTAATTATTTTATTATTTCGATTTGGTGAATCTCTCGCAAAGTTACCAACGACGATTTCCATTCAAGACTCAGTAAACTACCTACCACCTATGGTTACGTGTTTTCTACCACCTTCTATTTAATAGATAAGTATTATCTCGCGAAGTGCGCCCATGTTTAAATATTAATATTTATTTTATTCCGGTTGTGCATACAACACACACACATACACAGTAAATATATCCATTAGACCGTCAACGCTAACCAGTTCCCAGGTGGGCCCCAAAAACCGACACATACACATATACAGGCATAAAATAATAATCGTTTGGTATATTATTATAATGTGTACACATAATATACGCCATCAGATATTATATTATACATTTTCTCTTCCCTTCTCTCGTATCATACTGTCTCTCTCGTACGCTCCTCACTCCTCCCCTCTCTCTCACACACACATATACACACACACCAGTCTTCCGTCTCTGTTTAGAGACGAGAATAGAACAAAAAGACACATAATATTCCTATATAATAATTACTTTAATGCGGAGCTACGTGACTGTATAGTTAAATATTATTATTATTATAGCCCCCCTCGGTTCTGTTCATATCTTTCCGTCTTTCTATATATATAAATACAGTATGAACTGATAGAAGGCAAAGAGGGTTACCAAATATATATTTTTATTCCGACATCAGACTTATTTTATTAATGTAGCAGTTGCTTTGGGGTACAGTCGGAATAATAATAATAATAATAATAATAATAATAATAATAATAATAATAATAATGATAATAATAATAACCCATAACTATAATAATAATAGCTGCTAGGGGGTCTTGGTGGAATCGTAACAGCACAATGATAATAACGAGAATGCCTTAGTGTATGTGTGCAATAATAATAAAAATGTATTATTCAGCATAACACTATATTATTATATTTATACAATATAAACCAATACCATACTATTGTGTTCGGCGTATGTGTATAATATATATATATGTGTATGTATGTATAATATATATAAATATATAATATATGTGTGTGTGTGTGTGTGTGTGCGCACCATAGTCTTTAATATTTATTGTGGTTGTGTGAAACAAAATGTGTGTGTGCATGCACGTTCTGTTCCATCGATCCTTTTTTTTTCGTGTGGCAAAATATTGTATTTTATATTTTTAAATAACATTCAACTGCGTCGTGTATATCGTATAATGCTATTATCATTATTTTTAATATTATATTTTACGATTATTATTATTGTTATTATTATTATTACAATAGTATCCGGTTTTGTGTATGTGTATACCCCCCTCTATTTTTCCGTCTCTCCTGTACTCTCTCCGAGTCTCGTTTGTCAGGGAAATAAATCGATGACTATCTTGTAATGGGGAAAAATGGTAAATGCTGTCCCGTGCAGTGGAAAAATAAATGTAATTTCGTTCTGAAACTAAAGGGAGGGATCATTTTACTGCGGTAGGTACCTACGGATGATAAATTTCGACTATTGATTTTTTCATTGCTTCCGTTTCTTTGGCCACAAAAAAATTTAATATTTTTAGAAACTTAAAAACTTACATTGATATAACATATTATATTTTCAAATTAAAAGGACTGAATCTTTTATCACAAATACTGAAAATTAATATAATAACTTATTACTTATAAAATGTTATATATTTTTAAATACTATTGTGTAATAAAATACTTGCATTAAAATTCTGTAAATTACAATTGATTGACTATACTTATTTAGTATTTTGTTAAGTATATTAGCAATTGCACCTTTTATTATTCGATAAGAAATTTATATCAATAGCTGTATTTGTATAAGCGTTTTTGTACGCATATTGTGTTTATGTACCTACACTGCGGTACCTACTGTATTATACTACGTATATTAATTACAATATACATTATCATTTATCATTGCTTACTAACAATATGTGATTAGCTAATTTGAAATTTAAATTTAGGTTTTATAAATGTCTAAAGTAGTAGGTATTGGCGAATACTGCAGGTTAACAATATTATTAATTTATCAAGTGGTAAATTTAACATTATTTAACTTTTGTAATGATAATAATGTAATATTTGAAATTGTATTATTTATGTGTATTCTAACCTCAGTATTATTGTAATTCATAGTTTAACCTCCATATAATGTTTAACAATCAAAATATATAACCCAACTTTAGTTAACATAGGTTATAACTCAAGTTATATGTATGTGTTTTTAATATAATACAGACATTTCACACATATTATATTGTTCTTGGATAGTTTAATTCCTTTTATAATTAATTTAGTAGGACCTTCGTGACTTAATTCAGCTAGTATTTGTCGCGTTCGAAATAATGCACTTAAAAATTTATTGACGTGTGTCTCGTGTCAATTTTCATCCTTATAGTTTTGTTGAAAAATTGAACGACGTCGCGACGGGCGACGCCTTCAGACATACTGAAAAATAAAAGCATGTTCACAATAAAACACCCTTTGTCGCGTAAAGTTCTGACCTGTGCATCCCAACCAAGTCATTGACCTTCGTAAGCTTGATACAAACTTAACCTACCCTTTTCCATAAATTGTTTTCTAGTCCAAATCTGATATACCTTTGGTGTTATTCGGTTTAACTTTCTGTTCACACAGCGAAAACTGATGTTTTCGTGTTAATAATAATTATCACGATTTTTCACCGGTATTTTTCTCTGAAATTCGAACGGATTTTACAAAACAAATAATTAAATAAACCATTGTATTGTCGTTGCTCGTATTTGAAGGTTAGGTATGACATTATATAAAGAGGTCATTTGACATTTACCCTCCTTGTATACGAACGACCTTTTGATATATATTATATAATATATTATAAATATCGATTATGAATATTCCATTGCATTAATATTTCCAAGTGTAATTGTACCAGGTTTCGAATATTATTATGAATTGTTAACAAATTCGTAAAAATATATTCAGAATAATTTAAAAGTTCATAGACCGACAGTTGATGAATATATACTTCCACAACTCCGGGTCATTGGCTGTGGTCATATTATACCTACATCATTTGAGATTCTGGGCAGAGATAAATATAATTTAATCTGTGATAGTTGAATTTATAAAAAAAAATTGTAATATATTATACTTAATGTAAATATCTTTATTGTTCTCGAATACTAGTTACATATTTACAATTGAAAATGCGACACTTTACACGCGTCATCAGTCAGTTCAAAGCTCCGGGGATAATAATAAAAAAATTTAAATTTCACACCTATTTTATTTAATAGACACACCGTTTGGACTTAGTGAAATATTAGATTAAAATTCGATGTATATATTATATTGTTATGGTTAAGACATAAATTATTTGTATTTAAAATTTGTAAATTGATTCTATACGTTTTTTTTCATGATCGGTAAATAGGATCTGATACACAAGAGTTAAGTTAACACGAAATAGTGTTACTGCTCTGCTCGTGCTCGCCACGATGTATTTACTCGTACAGCGTGAATGAGAAATATCATAAGTGGTTTTCAGCCACTCCCTCTGGGGATATGGTTTCACAGTTCCTCAAAACTTTTTGGTTATTTTTAATGAGTTTGAAGGTTTACCACGATTTTTTGTCTTTAACCCGTAATTAATCGTTAAGTATTTTTACGCAAATTTTACTGAATACAATTATAAATCCGTAGTTATAAGAAGAAGTTATCAGGGTGAAAAAAATATTGGAACTCTATGTATAAGCCATGTTTAAAATGTAGTTAAATTATGATTTAGACAATCATCTTTCTTTGCGCCTATTACAAAATATAATAGCGAATGTGTTGATGTTATACAATAAATGATATACACATTTTTATAATTAAATTTTTATTTTGTGATTCTAGGCCAAAATGTTTGAAAGTTCTCAAGCCTGGCTTGCATCCACGTCCTCGCCAATGACATGTAAGTTTAATATTTATATCATATAGGTACATTATAGTATAATAAATAATGATTTTACAATAATACACCTACATTTATATATAATATATATCCATTACATACATTACCCGGATTGTATTTATCCTAGAAACCCATTTTTTTGTTATTACAATTTTATTCAATATTATTTATTTATAAGGCACGTTTATATTTTGTAAAAAAAAATACATTCGATGTAGTGTTGTGCTTTACCCAATATTCATTGTTCTGCATTGCATGTATACATTTATTCCAAATATTTTATTTGGAATTTATTTATAGAATGATTAAATATACTACCCCCATACATAATTCAACAATTATTTTACCAAGTTCATATTATAACAATGAATAATTCCCATATTTCATATTAATGTATTTAATTCAATGTGTCTGATTAATATGATTATATAAATATGTAGGGATCAAAAATCAAATCTTCGAAGTATTTTTAGTGTACTCTGCAATAGCCAATAGACACCTTTTTTTACGAGAATTCAAACTTGATTGTCAATTATATGTCACATATTGAAAAATGATTTACAGAACTTTAATATAATACTGTATATTTCCTAGAATATTTGATTATCTAACGTAAAATAATTTTACTTGTTCTATTTAATTATATAAGAGTTTACACAATAAATTCAGAGAACATTTAATTTTGCATTACGTTGAATATTTTTTTCAACTATGAATGATGTTGTATACAATTATAGGCGTGCAGTGCATGGACAGCAAATTACGTACCTATATTATGTAGGTATCCAATATCCATGCGCTGCTACTGCAGAGGTTTTACAAGTCCAAGCGCGGCATTTAATTATGTAAAATAAAAAGTACTTTTAAGTATTTAGTGTATTGTATATATTTGATATCTATATTATATTATTTAATATCAAACTGAATCAACCACGCTCATCACAAAAATATCTTTTGCAAGGGGTGAATAATTGGACGCGTGTTCGTCAAAACTTACGGTGTAAAAAAAAAATACGTATATGTAATAATATGTCTATTTTAAAGGATATGTTTTCCTCGTCTTTGTCAGCGGGTCATATAATAAACGTCATGAGACGATGGTATAATAATTGATTGTGTGCAATACGAAAAAAGTGCATTCGACGCGTTGCTTGTGGTGGCGGCGCGGTGGTGTTCTCGTTCTGCTACAGCGGCGGCGGAAGATTATCGCTATACAGCCGCCGCCGCCGTCCGCATAGACCACCACCACCACCACCACCACCACCACAGATACAACAACAAAAACAACCGTTTGCCACCGCCGCCGCCACCGTTTACACTTTACAGTTACCGCGACCACCGCCGCCGTCGTCGTATCTGTTGACGGCACCGCTCACCACTCGTAAGCGGCGCCGCGCCGCCGGTCAACACGGTAGTGTGATTAGTGACTGTAAACAACCGTTCGGCAGTCGGTGGGAAGGGGAGGGGGATACCCACGTGGACGTGTCGTCGTCGGAAATGCGTTTCGCGTGGTCTCCGTACTTCCGTAGTGCAGCACCCGTCTGAGAAAGTGCATCGGGTGTCGTTCTTTCTGCCCTCCGATCTTGCGCAATCGCTAAATTCACTGTTTTTTTTTATATAGGTACCTGCTACATCCGGATCATTTTTTTATTCCCTTGGAATTTTTTGGTCGTCCCGTAATAATTGTACATTCCGTATACGTTCCGCGCACACTGCTGCAGCGAGGGAAGAGCGATGGATTCCGTATTATTATTTATATGATATTATACGTATATATATAGTGATGATCGTGAAATTATGGGACGCATGTAATAATTACATTTAGCAACTTGAAACTGCCAACTTAGATGATAATTGTTTTAGTGTTTTTGAATAATATTGTTACAATAATGTTATTATTATACGATAGTAATGGAGAGAAGTTCTATAACAGAGCCGTCTTGTTTTCATATGCGCACCTACCCTTTTAAGTTTGTATAGTAATTGAAAATAATTAATTCTATATCCGAGGAAGAGCTCTCCGTTCTATCGATAACATCGTGATATCGAATAAATAATAATAATAATAATAATACCTATACTCGCTAGACGCTAATATTACAAATATTTTATTACACAAACATCTACTACACGATCAACATTATAATATGTATACATATATATATATATATATATATATATATATATATATAGTTTGTATCATTTATATACATCGAGTAAAATTAATCCTAATGAAGAAATATACATGCACCTATAATAATATACTGAATTGCCATTATAATGAATTTATGAGAGCGATAACTTCTCATATATAGTGCGACGTAATATGTAACATTAATCCTAAATATTCCTATCGTAATTCGATCTTTTGTATTTTTTTAATTGTCACGTACCTACCTACTTTTAAAATGTTTTAAAATGTTATTATCTATTTTATTTGTATAACATTAAAATATTTTATTAGATCGTTTTCGTGCCTTTAAAAAAAAAAAAAAACGTGTCATATCTGTATTACGCTTTTTTGGCTTAATTTAGAGGTGTCTATTATATATCTACACTTTTATATAACATGACTGCATAATAATCACCCACATAATATTAAAATAGTGAGAAAATTATTTTCAAAACTTTGGTGCTGAAATCTATTTCGTCGATCAATTATGATTATGTATATGAACGAAATCCAGTAGAACGGTGCGTTCTTCTCCTCGCCTGGTTTTATTTTATTTATTTCATTTCGTTTGTTGTGGTGTATTGCAGCTGGCGGTCTGGTACAAAGCAAATGCCACACGAGCCATCTATGAAATATCTGTGTAAAATATAATATAATTATTATATTATTGTTATTATGTTTTGCAATAATTGTATACACCGCGTCCCGCGTAATACGTACTCGGCTGTCCGGCGATGACTTATGTGCAGTATTCCATATGTATATATATATATACTATACATACCTGCAGGAGCAGCACTTCATTCGCTACCTATATATTATGATTGTTACGATACAACATCATATTATTATCAGGTAGATATACCGACATTCCCGTCCATCACCGTTGAGAAATTATTTAAATGTAATCATACACATTATGATGGAAAATAATTAATCGATCAGGTCTTAAATTAAAAGACCGATGACGGTGTCACGCACACCTATATTATAATATTATTATATTATATACGAGCAATATCGCATCACGCGTGACGATGGCTTATTTAACGATTGATATTATTATAATGCCAATATTATATAGTAATATTAATACCTATACGGCTATACCTACCTACCTACCGCGGTTACCACGGTCGCTCGGTGGTTGTAATTTGAGCGACTCGCACGTTAACGACAAAACAGTATTATACGATGCTTTTATACGTATACATAATAATAATAATAATAATACACCGTGTGCATAATATTATTATCTGCAGCAGTCGCCTGGCGGTCTAGTGGAATTCTCGCGGGTCCGCCAAATGAATTTTTGTAGGTTATTGCGAGAAACAACCTGCAATTTATTCCGTTTTTTTCCACAATATTAAATCGTATGCGGGAAATACTGCACGTTGTCATCAGAGGCGTTGCCAGAGAGTTGGCTGCTGATGTTGCTGCATTACTTCCAGAAATTTCATAAAAATTTAAAAAGCATTTCAGTGTTTTGTGAATGTTGTGCGACCGTATTACGTGGAGACGTACAGAGTGATGTCACTATTTATTAAAATTTTAATTTCTATTATGAAGATATAAAAAATTATTCTGAAATGTTATACACATACCGAACTTTAGAGGGATTCTAGCTAAGCCTTTTCCCTGTATATGCATATATAACAAAAAAAACATTATCAGCCCTTATTCCAAAGCAAAATCCTGGAAACTCCACTGCACGTCGTCGTATCTATATATAATATGATCATCGTTTGTTATAATATATTATTATCGTATATGTATATGATGGTATTGTTGTATGTATAATATATATAATATTGTAGGCTGCACCTATATATGTTTATATTATATACCCCGCCGGATAATGCGAATAAATTGTAATTCCGTACAACAACACGGGAACTTATTAAAAATTTAACTATATAATGATATATATATAATATTATATAGAGTCGAGCGGTCAAACGCACGTAATATAATGGTGGTACCTACTATATCGTACATTATTCACCACCCTGGGCCCAGGGGATACACAACAAACGGGCTTAGCCCCGTCCCGCTGCAGCGTTGTTATATATATATATATATAATATACACCGTCCCCTCCCGTCTTTTTCTCTCTCGCCCTTTTCTTCTATGTATTTTTTTATTTTTTTTTTGTTCCTCGTCCGTATACAGTATACACCCATTATCATTGCAGGCGCTGCAACGAGGTCGAAAGGTTAATGAGTTTATACACACGTAGTAGTGTATATAATATTATTGTATATACCTATATTATATATATATAATATTATAATATAGTAAAGCGTACCTATATAATATTATATACTTATACACGTACAACCATGTAGTATGTACCCATTATATAAAGATACGATATTATAACGCGTGTAACAATATTATATATATATAGGAAAAGGAAACCGAATATTATTATAATAATAAGTATGTGCAGTGTGTGTCGGGAGACAATATTATTATTATTATTATTATTATTTGCCTCGTACCGCGCGTGGTCATGGTGGTGGTAGTGGTGTGGGGTGTTATATATACCTTATAATAATATATTATACATTCATGCTGTGGTGAAGTGAAGTGGTGTAGTACCTATACGTATATAGTAAACGGGCGGGAGAAATCGGCGGTATGTTATATTGTGCGTCCAATAAATATACAAGGCATATTATACGTACACAATGTGTTTGTCGTTCGGCGTAGACCAGCAATCATATATATATTTATTATAATATAGCGAACGCGCTATACACACACATATATAATATATATTATAATATTATAGTGCAGCGACTTGTGATGGATTTACATAAAACAATTTACATAGTACATAATTTTACTGTACAATAGTTAAATGCCCTGTTTTATTATACGAAATGCTAATGAATGGACACGGCCATTACGACACATGCGCACAGACACCGGTAACATATTATATATTTTATAATATATTATATTATACTGTTGCTTATACATTATATTATTGCTGTTGTTGTTATTATTTCCCATTTTTTTCCTCCTTTATATACGTTGAAATATATTATTTTCCGACGAAATCGTTATTATTATACTACGACGTTCAAAGAAAAATATTGATACATATACATCGCTGGTACCTTTATATACATAATAATATATGCGTACGCATAAAATAAAATATTCTTGTACGTACATGGGATATAATATATAATATATTTATATACGTATAATCGTTCACCGTGAGTCGTAAATAAATTATCAAAATTTAGTATTCCAAACACCCCCCCCCCCCCGCTCACGCGCGTACTATATGGGAATCTATACATATGTAGTAGGTATGTATAATATAAACTCGATCGATTTATTTTCCAATTGCATAAAATATACATACTGCTAGGTACGCCGTTTATTCGTAGGCACCTATACATATTTATATACGTTTATGTACAATATATTATGATATTATAAGTATAATACAGCTATCCATCCATCTGCCATTATATCTATTATACATAGGTACACAATATATTATTATTTATCTACCTATACACCGGGCTATACTCGATATCCGTAAAAACAAATTATTCATTTCAAGCTGCAAAACCGTCCCGGTATTATATTATGGCGTACATATTATTATTCCTGATGTCGATTATTTGTTATTGTTACTATTATTATTATTCGTGTTACACAATTCGTTGATTTCGTTTCCATAAAAAATAAAAACTTTATGAATTATCGTACATTTTTATGCCATCGATTTCCGTGGAAAATGCTGTATTAGAGTATTATTTATTTACTATGTTATTGTCTTGAACTTTTCAATAAACGCCATCCATCCGAACTCTCCTAATAGAAATTCTATACATTCGAGTGCTTGCTTGATAATAGTAGGCAATAAAAAATAAATATTGATTACTGTACTGCTACTTGGTTCGGTCGGTCACATTGTTTACATTCCATACAACATTAGACTTTATTTGTATTTAAATTCTACAAAACTCGCCCTTTTTTTTATTCTCCAGTGTCAATAAACTGTAGCTTGGTTCTATGGATTGACGCAAAATTTCTAATAAGATATTTATTACCAATTATTTTTTAATACAGCCATATCCTGACCCTTTTTTTCCCTTCGCGGCACTATAAATAATATCGGTATATTCGCTTGAAAAAAATTGCGTGCGTACGTATACGTATAATGCATAATATCTATATGTATATTATAGTGCTCGTATATATATATATATATATATATATATATAATATGTATTATGTATATTATATTGTATCCCGTTTTTATTATTATTTTTTTTTTTTTTTGTTTTTTTGCACCCCTTATTTGCCACACTGTATATATTAATAATTTGTAATAAATTTAAATTATATATGTTTTTCGACTTTTACGCACGTTTTTTTTTTTTTTGCACAAACAACAATCGCCGCGTTTGCAGGTAGGGAAAGTCGGCAAATTATGTTGCTGGTTGTCGTCTCGGAGTGTGTGTGCACTGTATATTATAGTGCAATGTACCTATGTGCACGGTGTTGGAATCATAACATCATATCAGTATTATAATGGGCTTACTCGATACTTGTAAATAATAGTTAGATTGCCTACATATATAAATATATATATTATATATACATGCATGTGGAACCTATGTATTATATTACTAAACATTTTATTATATATGCATTATAGGTACATATTATAAAAGCGCAGCCTATATCGTAATAACCGGTGATGGTGGTGCACCGGTATATTGACAATATTCTACAACCGCCTCGTATGTTACCTCCACATCTCTCCCTTTCATCCACCACCGTTAATATAAACATAAATGTGTGTGTGTGTGTATACTGAGTACGTAGTCTCGCAGTCACGTATATATTATACACATATAGACAACAAACGAGCAGCTTGCATTGTTAAAATTAACACGCCGCAGTCGAAATAATGTTTATAGATGTTAATATGATGTATATATATTTGTTTTTTGCCGTTTATTTGCTTACGTTAGTATATATTATAATATAATGTCGTAGGTAGTGTACAACGTTTTAAATTTGGTCGTGGTTAGGTCGTTTCGATTATATTATATTATATTTTAAAAAGTCTCGTCCGCCATCATGCACGGGCGCAATACTCTCGCACGTCATCGACGCGTATACGTGATATTATTATATCTATATCGGAGAAAAAAAATTAAATCTCCGTATATTATATATTACACACGCACACGCGTATATTATGTACACAACAGTCGGGCTTTAATGTAAATCGCGTATATGTATAGGCATTTTTATAATAATATTATATATAGTGTCGCCGCCGTCGTGTCTTGCGCACACAATATTGTTATTATAATATATGTGTTATTCTTATTATCGTACCTACGCGTTTTTATTGTAGCTTTCAGTTTTCACCCCGTAAAACACTGTAGTAGCGCGTTAATTTTTAAATTCACATATCGATATCATAAAAATGTTTTGTCTAGATATTATAATATGTAAGTTAAGAATTTAAAAATTATATTATATACGGTTGAAAACTTGTAATAAAAACATATTGCTCGTAAAACCTATATTTCACTTATTATTATCTATAGACAGTAGACACTATACCTACGTTGTTTTCTAAATTCTAGTCATGTAACATCTTCTTAAATGCATTATAAATCCAATAATATTTTTAGACAGTTACTTATTTATGTTAATATAATATCATGAATTTCTATACGTTTTGAATAAGATAATTTTCCTATATACGTTCAAGCTCTGTCGGAGTCTTAAAAAATCCACATTCTCTACTTTCCCGCTTTATTACCGCCAATGCACACGACGCAGACTATCTCTCTCTTTCTCTTTCTTTTCATCTTCATTCCATCCAATTTGACGTCAAATAACATTTTGTCTTGGATATCATTCGTATGACGATGGTTCATTTTCAAGTATAGCATATTACCTCGTACATAATTTATATAATATTGTAACATAATAATATAATAATGCCTATCCATCACTCTATTTTTGAAAACGCTACCTAAATACCTATATGCGCATTATACTAACCGGCGTGCACCATCTTTGTTTCAACAGCCGACAGTTACCAGTACCAGCTGCAGTCCATGTGGCAAAAGTGCTGGAACACTAACCAGAGTCTCGTTCACAACCTGCGGTTCAGAGAGCGCGGTCCGCTCAAGTCGTGGAGACCGGAAACGATGGCCGAGGCCATACTGTCCGTGCTCAAGGAGGGACTGTCGCTGTCACAGGCCGCCCGCAAGTACGACATACCGTATCCGACTTTCGTGCTGTACGCCAACCGGGTGCACAACTTGCTCGGTCCTTCCGCTGACGGTGGCGCAGGTAAGCGGCGCTACAGACGCATTTCTGCAGACAATAAATATATATTATATAATAACAATATTATCCATCATCGTTGTCCCCGATCCACACGAGGCTATTATAGTACCTATTACAACCTACTCCATGCTAGGACATACCCGTAGCTAGTGCAGCTGGACCAGATCTAGCTTCGTTTTTAACCCATCATATCGTCTCAAGTCTATACAGGGTGGTGTAACTACCTAGTTTCGTATAATTATGGACGGGATTCAATTTTCCGCGAGCTAGTTGCGCCATATATTCCCACCACCACCAAATGGTTTGAAATTCCTATAGCGTACCTATCAGGCGAATGATGCAAACATTGTAAACCGCTCTAATATAGGCCTGTGCCGAGCTGCCAGGAGAGTCACCGGAAATAGGTAACTACCGTACTAGCTTGAAATACTAGCCTCGTGTAGACCGGAGCGTTATATTATATACTCATCTATACGCCAGCCACACGATAATAATTATAATAATTGTATATATTATTGTGTACGTGTTTATACCATATACGTGTACGTATATTATGCGTGCCATATTTAATGTGTATATATGTACATTGTACAATATATAAAATATTATAATTTATTATTGTATATTATAATTTCTCTTCTATCGTAATCAAAGTGCCGCCGCACCGTGTATATCATTATATCGACGATTCGTATATTATAATATATATAATATAATATTTCGATATCATAACGTTTACAAATTATAATATATACACCGTACTTTATAACGTGAACAATTAAACGTTTCCAGATCGAATTGCACAATAATACAATTTGTTATATTGTACATAATTATTGCATATATATTATACGCATCATGACACATGTATTATATTTATATAAAATGTATACAGAGTGTGTCCTCGTAAATATTTATATTATATACCTGTACAACCTTTTATATAATAGCACTGTATATATACTGACTAGTACGTCATTATTTCATTAAATATATTATATTATTTAATATCATATAGTTAGGTATACCCATTTCTTTCTGCCAACATATATATTGGGCCGTTTTGAATTGCCAAGAAACTCAAAATCGAAAAAATTTTACATTTATCAATTTTAATTATTGGTGGTTAGGTATATACAGCATGAATTTCACCAAATTATATTTCAAAAATATACAAATGCAATGAAAAAAAAAAATAACGAAGACATACACGACAAGACACTCTGTATATTTATATTATATTATATTATATATATATAATAATAACCGCTGAACTCTTTATAATTTGTTTAATGTAATTTTTTTATGTAATTAATTTTATGACGACATTGCTTATCGTCTATCGGTCTATTATACGTATTTCTTTTTATTATTTAAATGAATACCAATAACAATATATTATTATAATAATATTCACAAAAAATATACAAAAAATTCCGAGTATATCGTTTGAACTCTGTACTCGAAAGATTTAATATAAATAATTTATATTGTGCAATGTGTACGTAACACTAATATTATGTATGCTGACAGTTATTAAAAAAAATATATATTTTTTATAATATGTAAATGTCAACGTTTTTCTTATAATGAAAATAATAATAAAATATAGTCAATATGTTCTTGTTGAATTTCCAAACAAAGATCTTCAAAATTATATAATTCTGGTCATATTGTTTATGATTTTTATCTCGAGTTGCTTAATTCATAATTCGATTGTATTTAAATTTGAATATTATATTTTGATAAATTTTCTGCAAAATAAATCATAGCTTAATTAAGAGACATAATTATTTCTATAACATTGAGTGATATTTAAACAATTTAATTGATAAAAAAATAATGAGAAATTAAATTAATATAGTTAAAAAACAAACCAATCTGTAAAACTTAAATACTTTACATAAATCAACGTTATATATAGTATTACAACAATTGCTTTGCAGTGGTTTAATAACATTTGACGGATATATTTATTATATTATAAAAATGTGATTCTAGATCAATATTAAACCACAGGTAAAATATTTATGTAATGATTAATAATCTAAGAACATTAAGAACCAGTTGATATTTTGTATTTATTTTGATGAACATTCATAGTAAATACTTTTTTTAATGTAGGTATTATTTTCAGACCTATTTTGGTCATTTTCATATTAACCCAATTTGTATTCATTATTGTGTTCTAGACTTTTTCAAATTCCTACAATATTAATTAAAATTATTTTCTTAAAATTCTCTAAACAAATATTGATTTAACAATACGCTAATCAAACATGGTTATAATAATGAAAAGACTAAAAGTAATAAAGTGTTTATATTAGCATTTTTTGTAGGTATACAATATCCATGATTGAATTTTAAAAATATTTTGACCTTTTTGTGAGGTGTTAATTTATAAAAATTTTAATTTTTATATTTAAGATTTAATTTTTTTACAATATTCTTCATAAGTTTTTCTACCTCCTTATATCAAACAAAAAGTTTACTGGAAAGTCGCATTCATTTTTGATGAGCGTTTGAAGTTTTTATGGCATTGGATAATCACCTGTAAATTAACTATTTTTACTCGATCGATTTTTAATATTTTGTTTTAATTCAAAAACGTATAATCGTAGATAATTAAAGTATTCATAATCTTTTTTTTCTTCTATCCTTTATACAATTTTCAAAAAAGGTTCCTTATAATTTTTTGGTATACCTATTTATATATATATATATATATTTTTTTTTTTTATAAGCATTTGAAGTTAAAATTTAAAAAAATTGCCCCAAACCACAATAATTTATTAATTACTGATAATGTTAATGCAAATTAGCTCTTTTAGCTAACGCTTAAAAATATATACAAGGTTTCACATAAGTAGCGCATACAAAAAATCCAAAAATCTAAAAAAAAATATATCAAATCAACTTTTTAATAGACATTTAAGTTGAAATTTTGATGAAATTTGATATTTAATTGAAAAATAATTATAATAGTTATTTTGTTGTAATTTAATTATATATTACGTTGGGATTTGATACTTAATCGAATATTATTATATTTTATTTATACAATTATACATTTTCAAAACATTTAGATTCATTTTATGCTTTTGCCTATATTCATAGTTTATACTACATTATTATAAATAGTAGAATAAATTACTATAATAAATAATAATTAATAGCAATATATTTATATGATAATAAGCTGACAGACCGTCTCCAATCAGAATCGTTTTTCGTGTGCAATGATTTATCATTGAATTCAAATTTAAAACATCTATCACCTATCGATGACGAGATACACTCAACTCGTACAGCAGAGCACTTACCTAATTTATCCTTATGACTTTAATTCAAAAATAAATAAATAAAAATATATTTATTCATATTAATATATCAATATTTTATATTTTTGTATAGTTTAATCATTTGTAAGGACTAATTCTTTTAGTAGGTATATTATTTGTTGTAGTAATACGTAAGAACTCCTCTTTTAAATTTTGATTAAGATATATCAACACTTTTCAAAAAACCATCTTATGTTGAACAGTTTACAGTAAAAAGCTTAGTTCTTATCAAAAATATAAAGAATTGCTTCAGGACACCCCTTAAATAGTACAAAAATATAAATAATTTAAAATACTTAAAAATTTCAAAAATTAAAATGTGAATAAATGTATTATTAAAGGAAAAATGAAGGTAAGCATATTCGGTGAATCCTAATTCACTGTGTGTAATAGTGGTTATATAATAATAATTTCATTTTCGGGTCTTCCAAACGATCTGTACGTTTGTGTTTTTTTTAGGCTAGAATGATGTAGGTAGGTACCTACCTATTATTCATTTTTATCCATTAGATATTAAAATATTAGCTACACAACGTCGTGGTCGTCATAACCATTATATTATATCTAATTTAATTCGTTTAGACTTTACAGCTAGACATCTTCAACCACACTAATATTTTTAGTCTCTTCAGATCGTTAACTCATCCTTTATTATTATTATTATTATTATTATTATTATTATTATTAAGTACTTATATGTATTATTATCGTCGTCGTTTATTGTGAGTAAAACTCCAAAGAACATCATAGAATTTCATATCAATAATGCGTCTTCGTCGACGAGTATTGAGAGGGGGGGTGGTAAGCGAGTCGCTGTTATTAAGAACCGGACGATCTCTATCACATATGTATATATATATTATAGCTATTTTATAGCTTTATTACAAATTTTGGTAACGTAATAATAAATACCTACCCAAATACAGCGGACAGCTTATATCGAATTTTTTTTTATCTTCGAAACCCTGCTTCGATTCGACAAATAATAAGGACGTGAATAGTTGTGTATACGATGGTATGTAGGTACGACCCGAGTTTTCAGACTTTTCCACGTCACCACATTATATATTACAACACACATATATATATATACAATATACATATACGTATTACGAAAATCCCCTGGGCGTATAGCGATACCTATACATAAATGTATATAATATATATATGTGCGAGCCGTGCGCACGCGTGCTATACTCGTACTCGATACCCCTTACACATATATAATTTATAAACACACACACACACACACACACACACATATATATATATATATATATATATATATTACCTATATGTATTTATATACACTATTATGATGTGCGAGGGGTGCTGCAGAATATTATATATTATTATATGCGCTCTGGATCGTTGTCGTTGTCGTCGTCGTCGTTCGTCATACACGTATAATACGAACACGTGTAATGAGTATGGTACTATAGTTACTTCACCCTCCACCGATCATTTCCAATCCCCTTCGGCACCGTCGCGTGTGTTATGATATATAGAAAATAGGGGCGGTACGATTTTTAACCATATTAGCTCGCCTCGTGGTTTTCCCGTCGTCCCACTCTAACCCCACGGCGGCGGCGGCGGCGGCGGCGTCCCCGTTGCTGTAGTCGTGGCAGTTTGGGCCACGTAGTATTATTATATTATTATTTTTATACATACATACGTCATACATACATATATATATATATATATATGAACTTGTCGTGCATGTACAAGTTATACATCTGCTCTGTCTACTAAAATATATATTGTGTACGTAGATATATTATAAAAAAATAACTATACCTGCACGATTTTCGTATTTCGTGTCGACTGTTTTTGTACATATAGTTGTTGGTGCGTTAAAATATTATCTTCCTTTTTTTTTATCACATTTTAAGCGAGTTGTGTTTCCTTTTAGTAATTTTTCCGGGAGGGGTACCTATATTAAAAGTTGCACGTGTATATAACTTTATCCTTTTTAGATATTTTTTCGTTGGGATTTTATACAGTTATTCTTAAAATTATTATAATAAAAACTTGAAATTTTCCCCAATTATTTATTTACTTGCGTATATCTTATACGGATGTGTTAGGTTACGTTTTTAGATTTACACGATATTAGAATTTATTATTTATTAAACTTTGTACTCACAGACATATATATATCGTTGTTTTTGTTATTTTATAACACATATAAAATGTTATGACTTTTAAATTTAATATCACAACAAACTGCTGTCCTACCACTCCTACCCGTAGGTGAGCACCAAAGCTAGAGAAGTGTCCGACACTCTGTGTACTTACTACTTACTACATATTCTGCACGGCTTATAATTGTATTTTATTTGATAAAATTTGATAAAACATTTTCGGATTTAAAACTTTTAACACTTGAAGTCTTGAACCAATTTAAGATTAATTTTAAAATATAAAATATTTTATCTAAGATATAACAGAAATGTTCTGCCCATATTTTTATTTTTTTTGGCTGCACACAACTTTCACAAACATTGTTCGACAAAAATTCATAACATAATCTTTACCAGACTATCACCCAAGTCATGGTTCTCAGTTGTTGACACAAAATATTGTCACACTTCACCGCCGATATATTTTTTTTCATTTTAAACATTTTAAGATTTATTCATTTTTACCGACCGTGTACGCAAAGAAAATTAAAAACACAAAATGTTCTAATTAAAAGTTTTTCCGAACAGCTAATGTTGTTCTTAGCTGTTCAGTTTTGCGGAAATTCATCAAAATTCAAAAAGCCACCAATCTGTGTTGGTATAACAAATATAACTTAAATAATTGATTAATACCTATTTTAAATAAATAATTAGATGTAAAGAAAAAATATACACTCAAATAGAGAGAAGTACTTAATTGATTTTTATTTTTAAATAAAATAATTCTCGTGGTTTACACAAATCGAAGAAAATTAAATGTCATCATCCGTAAATTGTATTTTATCTTTTTACACAGCAATAACATTTATGCTTCCAATTAAAATTTCTCATTCCTGCATATTAAACATGCATACTAAATAATAATTTGTGTAAACAAAAAATTAATTAATATGTATGTATATTCAAAGAAATAAAAAAATATTTAATATTTTTAAGAATATGTCTAAAAATCAATAACAATAAACTACAAAGTGACAATAATTTTAAATAGGTGTATGTTTTATTTATTATTTTGATATATTTTAATATATATATTTATATTAATTATCTATAAAATATATTGGTACACTATTTTTAAAGATAGTTTGAACAACTTTTCCAATAAGTGTAATTTAATATTACGTGTTTATATTATTTTTCAATGTTCAATACCAATTAATTAGCTATTATAATTTACTACAATTATAATTCATTAATTATTATATTATTATACATTATTTTTTTACATGTATAATATTAAAAGGCCGGACAGGATACGGACACCGGGTGTTGGGCACTCGACTCGCTTCGCTGCTTGCATCGGCGCCGGATAGTGGTGTGTTGTGATATAAAATTTAAAAGCAATAATGATTTTTCACATTTTTTCGACAGTCAAGTCGGTAGTTCTCTTTTGCGCTTAGATAAACTATTGAACAAATTTATAAATTACATCACTTATAAAAATTATAAGTATCTATTTAATATTATGTTATATACAGGGTGATTCTTTTATCAAACAACACTCATTATTTCAAAAACTATTGACTTTTTTCAATTTTTTTTTTTTTCAAAATTTTAGAACCATCTTGTTCTAGAACTATATATTTTTTAAATATATTCACCCTTATATTTATCAGGTTAACCATTATCAACTTTTGATTTTCAAATGACAACCTATACTTAAAATTTCATAAACTAAAAAAGCTATTTTTTCAATGAATTTTCACGTTTAAATTTTCATTTTTCGTTAATCCGTTTACAAGATATAGCCTCCCAAAGTTGGGTGGTTTTGGGTGGTATTTGTGTGTTATAGGTGTATGTTAGGTGGTATTTACACACAAACACCATATAAGTGTTGTTTGATAAAAGAATCACCCTGTATACACTATACAGCAGAATGCTATTTGTATTTTTTCAAAATTTACTTTTGTTTATATATATATATAATTAATAATTGTTCGTTCAACAATTAAATATCAAATAAAAATGAATTTTTTTTTTTTGAACAACTTGACTTTACGTTTCCTACGAATAAATACTTCAAAATATTTTGCCTTGGGATAAATTTAAATTATTACTATTTATTTTTATTCTATAATTTTATAAATAATAATTATAAAACTTAGAACTTAATCATCAGATAGAACACAAATTAATGACTAGTTACAAACACATTGTTATTAGCTATTCATGTATTCAGCGAACCATTCTTGATTAATAAATCATAAATCTAACTTAAAATATTTTCTATAATTACAGGTATTGAACACAAAACATAACTTACTTTTAAGTTTACTTAAATAATGTGTTCTAATTAATAATTTCTATATTTTTATAGATAATAGCATATATCAGAAATAGATTATAGGCACACAGTCTTATATATATTATTTTTTTGTTTACAGACTTAAGGCCTAAAGGCAGAGGACGTCCTCAAAGGATATTGTTAGGATTTTGGCCAGAAGATCACATTCAAAATGTAATCAGGACTGTTGTGTTCAGAGACGCACAAAACATCAAAGAAGAAGCATTACACCTTTACCCAAGAATACCGGTAAGAAAATAAAAATATATAAAACACTTCTTTAACTTAATTAAAACCGTAATATTTAACCATACTTGCCAGATACCTGTAAAAGGGGTAATTTAAACAAGAAAAATATCTTACAGCTGAACTATAATATACATTCATAAGTAAACTATTCAAAACAAATAATTTTACTTCTTGGAATTAAAATAAATATTCACACATAATTATAATATTCTTCAAGTTTAAATATTTTTTAGTATGATAAAATACAAATTATGTGTACAATTTGTGCGTATTCTTTAATTTAATAAATATTGACAAATTACCATTATTCAATTTTAATCAAGGACGTTTCGCAAAGCTTATAATTTATGATTCAACGATAATAGGATATAATAAATGTACTGCACAATACGTCACAAAAAAAAAAAAAAAAGCAGTAAATAAACATAATTGTTATATTACTTATTTATTTTGCCATTATTTGTAATCAAAAGTAAATTTCATCAGATGCGTGTTTGAAATAGTGTTCCATTGGTCGGTTTTTTATTTTTATATATTTTATTTTGTATAATTATGTAATATATATATATATATGTGTGTGTGTGTGTGTGTGTGTGTGTGTGGACTCTAGCCTAATTTAAATATAATTAAAAATATACGGAATTAAATGAATTATGTACAAATAGTTACGCAATATATGAGACCTAGAAGGGGGAAAGTCGTTTAGTGAGCACGTGGTCCCTTCTGCGGTTTGTGGAAAAACTTTTTCATTTTAATAATGCATTCGGATTTTGATGGTTACTAACAAAACAATACTCAACGAACGTGATGTAACGATAAGTAGTCAGTGCAACCATCCGAACTATATTATTTTATTTATTACCTATATCTAACAAGCATATTATACTATGTACTATGTATATTGTATATAATATGTTACATCAACTTGATCAGTACATACAATTAATATCAAACTATATCGTGTTGTTTTCTTTTAAATCGATAATGATAATTATTGAAATGATTAATAATTTGATTCCAGACAATAGAGATACCTACACATATATTACACATATAAACATTGTAACAAATGTATGTTTTTAATAACTACATCGTTGTAATGGCTTAGGGTGTGATGGCAAGGGCCAAGTTTTGAGACTTTCTGGTACATACGGTATATAAATATAATATATATATATATTATTATTAAACAAACGAAACGTTTCAACATCACGAAAGATTAGGCGTCATCATACTATAAAATAATAAGTATTAAGTCATCACTTATTGGGTGAATTAGGTATACGTTCGTTATCAGAGTTAAAAGTTATAAGAGTATAGCTTATCTCGGATAAATATTTCGTATTATATTTTAACAGTTGTTTTAATATGCAAATAGGTAGGTATTGTATTTTATATCAAAAATTTACTATTTAAATTTTCTGAGTTATAAGTTAACATTTGCATTTACTAAAACCCAAAATTACACCCTGATGATTTTCTTAATTTTTCTAACGATTAATTTCTGTTGGATACAATACACAGTAATATACAATTCTAAAATTTAAATAATATAGAATTAAAAAAAATATATATTAATTATTAATATAGAGTATATATAGATAGGTACTTCTATAAAAGATTATTTATATGATATCGTGATTTTAATGATTATGCACATAAAAATAACATTTTTGCTTACCTAATATAACAGTTATTTAATTGACTAATATGTTTAATTGTTTAATAATTTTGTTTCACTGAAATAATACAGTTTTTGTTCTAAATACAACACATTTCTTTTTTATTTCATCTATTCCTTATACCTATTACAGTAAAATATTACTCTAGTTTACTGTGTTATAAGTTTCATAATTACCAATTATTGTTTAACGTATGAAGACAAAACTTGGATGTAAATTAATGTTTTAATGACATTAAAGTATTAAACACATCGAACACTAACTATCACAGTAACTTTTTAGGTAGGTACTGTATTAGACATTAGTATTTAATAATTGTTTTTAGATTAAATACTCAAAACAACTAATTTAAGCTGACAAATAAACACTCTTTTGACAAAGAATTATATGAAAATAAATAAAAAACAGTTAATCGGAAGTTGAATTTTTATGCAAACGTCTGTATTCATTTCAATCGCCTATTGTACATTTAAAATTTAGATCAAGATTAATACATTTTTTTGTTATTATTAGTATTACTCATTAATTATTATACTTATATTCCATTAAAGTAATGTCTTAAATAGTAAAGCCAATAATAATTTATTATACAATCCAATTTGTCTTTTAAAAGTATAAGGCTGGAGTAAATTAATTTAAATTTTATGCAAATTAAAAAAAAAATAAAAATAAAAAAGTTTTTAATTTAAAATAATATTTTATAAAAGATTTATATTTTCCCTTGTGAGACTTATAATAACAATACCAATATTTTATGTTTATATAGTGTTTATCCGACCCAATGTCTGGTGGTCACTATGGTAACAACGCGGTTCAGTCGGTTGAAGGTCCCGTGTCGCCTAACTCTGCTGCGGCCGCTGTGGCCGCCGTTGCGCAGGGTATACGGCAGCAAATGATGGCCGCCGCCGGACATAACATCTCTCCTTCGTCGGGTGTCGACGCGTTCGCCCTACTCGCCTCTTCGCACCTACCCAGTCCGGCTGACATGTCACCCAATTCGTCTCCACCCGATTCACCGTTAGTTTCCAACAACAACGTCGAGGTAAGAACAACAATACCAACAATAACAACAACAATAATAATAATAATAATAATAATAATAACAATTATTATTATGTTATACCAGTACGGGGTTTCCGGGAGGTGTATTTTAACGTTATAGTAGTGATAATAATAATAATAACAATAATAATTTAGAATTTCCTCTTATATTCTACCAGTATTCATCTTCCTTTCTCCATCACAAGTCACGCCACTTAATGGTAAAGCCATTACCATCCTCTTCACAGAATCTTCAGAACATACATTCCCTAATTGGCCTGAACAAAAGATTGTTCTGTATTTATATGTTATGTCACTATAATACTATTATATGTGTATCCTTATCAGTGGCGGTGTGTACTTTTCTTCCTATGAAGCAATCGCCTTAAGTACCTGCCCACCACTTGGTTCGCGATTTTGAATTTACACTTTACTTTTTACACATTTTATACGCGACTGTACAAGTATAAACTATTAGCTAGCCGCCTAGCCGTCTAGGTCCTTTAAACTGGAGTCATTGGGATACCCACTCCAACTTTTGCATGAGACAACCGCCTCATAAAATAGCTATACACGCTGCCAGTGATCCTTATAGGCGCAACAATTATTTTAAATCTGTTTGCTCAATTTTTTTTTACTGTATTATTCTTAATTTTAGAAATATTACAATAAATAAATAATACGTCACGTTTTTTTTTTTTTTTTGCAAACAGGTGAGCCTAAGCGGTTACAAGCGATCCATCGACCACTCCAACCAAGACAACGTGTTCGTCGAAGACATTGATGAGCTCGTGAAGAACAGCCATTGTACCGGAGGCTCGTCAATGGGCAACACCATCGATCAGCAACCGTTGCCGTTAGTCATCGAGCAACGGACCGAATAAAAATATACACCTACACACAGACTGAGATAAACTATAGTGAACAAATCCAATAATACCGACTTTTAAAGACTTTGTGGTCATGTGAGTTGGTCGTCGATTGAAAAATAACAAAACTAAAAAAAAAATTTTAATAAAAAAAAAAAAAAAAAACTATTGTAAATTCAAAGCATAGACTTACATTATCGATTGGCAGTCCTAGCATTTATTTTTAATAGAATATATTATATTTATTATTTTAAATATCGCACTATGTAATCGTTAAAATATTCGCAATTACGTCATTCGATTTCTGTATATACAATTAAAAAGTACAATATATATATATATATTTTATTTTGAAATGTCAGCGGTTTGAAAACAAAATTCATAAATATTTACTGAAGATAATATTATATTATTGTAATATACGTTTTTTAAATGATTTAAAAAAAATGTAATAGTCAAAATAACTATGACTATTTATAAGCCATTACACGCGTATCACGTGAACCGACAAGTAGTTTTATATTTCAAATTTGTATATTATAATATTATACAATATATTATAATATTATACAATATAATATATTTATTATTCGTATACTATTATTTATGGCATTATACGTGGAAAATGAGCGCCTATGTATATTACGTATAATGTATATATTATATATATATATATAATAATAATTAATAAGTGTGTACATATTGTTTGATATGTGTCAATACTATGTCTGACAGACAATAAAATGTGTTATTATTAATTAACCGTAGGTTGTAAAAAAAATTTTAAAAATTTTAAAAAACTTATCAACAATTATGCTTGTAAAATATGACGTGCGGTTGCCATGATAATTATTAATATTATGTAAGAGTAGTTTTTGGAGTATTGAAAAAAAAACAATTGAATACATACTTTTAAGGCAAGATTGTATTGGTTACCTGTTCCTAGTACGTAAATATCTATTGTAAATCATTTATTGAAAGACAAACATTCTCAACGGACTAGGCCAGTAAAATGTATTTCATGTTCTTATTTCCTTATTATTATTATTATTTTTTTAGTTTTAGATTAATTTATTTACACACACTTTTGTTAGCATAAGCTTGTTGTATGCATATAACTCTCATATTATACATTTTGATTAATTATGTATTGTTTATAATTGTATTCATTAAAATATTATTATTATTATTATTATTATTATATATGGACTTAAAAAATTGTACTTGTTTTAGACTACACAAATAAATAATATTGTAATACTCCGACGTGTATATTATTAATAAAAAAAAGGTAATACTTTTTCTTTTGTTGTATATTTTTAAAAAAATAAAATAAATCTTGCTACATTACATACTCGATGTGTTATTCTCATTATTTATTTATAGAAACAATTTTATTACTTAGTTATGTCTTGGCATCAAAAAAAAAAAAAAAAATAGTGTAAAAAATATTATCTAATTAATATACATAATATACGATTTTTAAAATAAATATTTTTATCACATAGACAAATTAAAATAATAGACCTCCATTAATTATTATCATTTAATATTATGTAATGTGTATTTAAAAAATGTTGATATTAACAGTGTTATAATAGTCTTTTAAAACAAATACTTTCAGCATTAATATAATAATAAACAGATAAAAAATGTTGTTGATATCATACAAATTATTATTAAAATATTAAATTAATAATAATAATAAAATTAGACATTGATTTATTTGTTATATAAATAGAACGGCAAAGAGCATAAAAATATAACATTATATTTAATACGTTTCTATACCATTCTAATCATATGAATTTGATATAAATGTGTGTGATAGTACAGGCCCTCCCAAATCATATTTTTGGCGCTGGCACAGAACTAAATCCGATCCCAAAACATTTGTCTAATATAATATTGAAGTGATTATTTGCATTAGGTAACGGTGGGCCACAGTACCACGAGTCCTTCTAACCTCCCTCCCTTTTAGGGGTCCTTGTGACACTATGACGTTGGTATACATTCGGTATTCATGCTCAATGTTATTAGTTTCACTGAAATTAATCAATGTTTATACGGTTATTTCCAACATAAAAACGTTATATTATGTATTTTTGATTTGATAAAAAAAAAAAAAATCATAAAAAATAGTTCAAAATCTGTCTATATAATAATGCTAATTAATCATAGATATTATATTATATAATATGCGTTTATCGAATTAATTTAACATCAATAAATGTAATTTTAAATCAAAATATTATATAATTTAACGCGAGAACAAAATATTATATTTACACGTGACATTTATTGTAAATTTGTTTTAGAGTTAGCTCATTCGTATTAACAATTTAAATATATCTACAGCACTGAAGGTACTCACGACGTCTTTTAGTTATACATTCTGATTCCCGACTAAATCAAACTAAATTCCAAACGCATCTATAATTTATTTATTATTATCTACCTAATATAATATCAATTTTAAATGTTATTACTAATATAAATAATATTATAACCTGCATCTACGGCCAAAAGCTAAGTGTTGTCTTACGAACATTACTTTAGGTAAAATACATAATATTAATCTTTAACACATTAATAATAAACATAATATATTGTGTATACTTTGTAGTCTTGTAGATAAAATATTATTTAATCTGCAGCCTATGTGTTACTTTTAATCCCGGGCTTGTTTAAACAAAATGTTTATTGTAATCTAAATTTATATCATTACAAATAAACTATAACGCACCGTAATATTACTATGAAATTGTCAACGTGGCCTCCAAAATAAATAGCTTTACGGCACAACATTAAATATTGGGTATATATAGGCACATGTGGGTAGGTACTGTATACTGTAAACGTTCATAATTATAATAATAAAATAATATACAATATGATAGTTTATGTGGATTAATCAACCACATTTTGCGCGCATTTCATTCCGATCGTTTTCTATCAAGGACTAAACCGTAATGATAATATTATGTTCATCCACGATTTAAATATTCAATACTATAAACTATTACACTAACAAATGATAATATTGTGCTCTTCGAGACTATAATAATGTCGATTGGCGAGCTGTTAAAACACATGTGCCTACTGTGCCTGTCCTATATTATGTTTAAATTTTAAATTATTACGAGTACCTATATATATATATATATATAGGTATTGTTACCTACGATCGATTGATTTTTGAAAAACAATGGACTTTGTAATGCTACGGCGTTGTCATGTTTGTGATGCTATCCAATCATAATATCCGTTTAATTGAGATTTTTACTCACAACAATATCTTAACAGAATAGTAAGTAGTACAAGTAAGTACTAAGTACAATAAATCCATAGGCGCAATTCCAATAAAAAAAAAACTAAGTGCGCTTAAGCTATGCATGTTTTTTTTTTTTTTGTAAGGAAATGTTTTTGATACGCAAACATCATGAACATTATTAGAAAGTGCTAATTTAAAAATTTGGTGTCCTAATACCACCTTATCACCTCCCTTTTTGCGCCTAATATGCATATATATATATATATATATATACATACAACGTAGTGCACATGCAGTCTGCAGTCTACGACCATCTCTGAAGTCTTGAGAACACTTAAAAATGCATTCAGTGTCGGTAAACGTAATACACGTGAGACATATCAGCTGCGTATTATAAAATTATGATTTGTATGAATGTTGCAGCGAAATTCCAAAACGTTGTAGGTAGATACCTAACCTACAACGTATAACCTGACCTGACCTAACCCACTTCGTCACACGGCATCGATATATATAGGTACACCAAACGCGTATGAGGAATTCTAGTTAGCCCTCCCCTACATCACAAATTATGTGGCCATCTCCCAAAAAGCAAAATTTTGCCCAAGCCAGATTATATAGTACCTAAGTATATTATGTATGTACCTGTGTAAGAACATATTTCCTAATGTATATTATATTATTATAAAATATGGCTTGTATATATACATGCCAACTGTGAATAACTTCTGCTGCGGCGCGCTGAGTAGATACGAGTGTGTACAACAGGCCTATACAGCAGGGCATATATTTCGACGTGCTTTTGAACGTATTTTGCTTAAATCTAAATGGAAAATAAAAATATGGGGTGGGTGGGTGCCAACTTTCTAGCTTGATTGGTGTGGCGGGCGTGCGGGCCGAGTGAGGAGTGCATCAAATCAATCATGCGCTGCTTACTAAATAAAAATCCTTAAAATAAGCCCTGGTGGCTGGTAGTCTGATGGTACCTAACACTCTTCGCACAGTAAAGTTTTATAATAATAGATATATGCATAACATGTATTACCGAATACCGATGTCCCCTATCACACACACGCACACACATATTTAAAAGGGCGGATCTACGATTCTTTGATGTTATACGACTATAATATTTACGACCGCACATTTATCAGACACAAATGTGATACCTAATATAAATGATAAATAATATATAATTTCCTACCGAACAAACACACAATCCTATCAACAAAAGCCATGGTTAGAATCCTATAATCATACAATATGGTATTTACATATGATGTATAGGTATAGATACCTCCATCTCCATGGTTCCGTAGAACTCGTATAAGTCCTATAATATGATCGTAAAAACATTATTAATGATCAATAATTGTACACCACACACTGACCACATTGATGTGCCTACGATTTCAGAAATACAAAAAAACTTGACTCAAATTATTGGAGTAGGATATACCTTATTGTAATATCGACTATCGTATTTAATGCCAACTATATGCAGTATAAGCGGTATACGTTTCACCTAAACTAATGTATTAATTTAGCAATATTAGCTGGTTAGGCATGTTCTATAGATCAGTGGTTCCCAACCAATAGACCGGGGCCCACTTTTGGCTTTGTGGGCCGCGAGAAATGTGGTACTGGGCCACGGACGCTGATCAAGAGTCTGAAAATGTTTATTGGAATCAACTTCGAGATTTTTATATGACACACATCTATATTTCTTATATCGTCTTATTTGTGTGTGTGTGTGTTTATATTTTGTACCTGTATAACAGCTAAGTGGGCCTCAATGTTTTTTTTTTTTTTTTTACATTAATGGTGCAATCTACACAACTAGAAAGGTTGCGGGGAACCGCTGCAGTATAGATGGATCTATGAAACCAATATCTACACGCGTTTAAATCCAACTAGATACTTGGATTTAATCCTATATATCCACACTTATAATTTATTTATAAACTGGTTGTATAGTTTATACTTAAGAGAGGTCAAACACGAAAAAAATATATCATAGGTAAATTATCATTGTTACAGATTGTAAATATATTTATATTATAAATAAAAAATAAAAAATAAACTAATAATAATGATAACTTGTGAACACAATACTACCGTATACTAGTGGGTATAAAATATGTACCTATCTGTATGGCATTATGATAGAGACATACCTACCTGTATGTTGAGTTCTCGTTTCATAAAAATTGTACAAGCCATTATATTAATAATAATAATATATGAATAATATAATGTGCACGTTCATTTTCAATTTAATATATAAAATAAATACGAAGGTAGGTAAATACTAAATATAGAGTTCACACAGGTACAAGCGGTACTCGGCACTAGGTATATATATATGCAGTATGCCAGTATATATTATATGCAATAGGTACCTACTAACATAAAACAAATAATATTATGTTGTATACGTATACGTATTGCAGGTATAGGTAAGCGCGTCAGTGTAGGTACAATTTGTTAACTTAAATATTAAAATAATGAACCATAATTTTAGTATATTTCAACCTTGGGAATAATGATACATTATAATATAAAACTGCACGCAGTTAACGCGTTTTACATGCCCCGAAACCAATATTGAAAAACACAATTGAAAGTTAACTAAAATATTATAAAATATATTTAACAAAGATATAGATATGTAGTATTATAATTTATAAACTACCTATCATTTTTTTGCAGTTTGTACGTATGTAATATTATTATTATTATATGTGAAATAGTGAAATATATATATATGTACCTACGTACAATTAAATATTATATTATACACATAATATGATAGGTAATAGACGTCACTATATTATATATTGCACCTACTATACTTTTGTTGAACATTATTTTTCTATACCTCCAATGATTCATTACTTAAGTCAAAGATAGTCTGTTATTGTTTTGTAAATGTGATTTTTTTTTTTAAACACGGCACGGATCTTCCACAATGATTTAGAGCTTAGAGGGGAAGGGACAAAAATTGTACAAGAAATACAGCAACATTGTATACGCTTAATCATTAATTTAAAATCGTTTTCCCAGTATATATTAGGACAATCTTATTGAAATAAATAATTTATCGTGCATTAAATAATAAAATCTAAAGTAATATCCAGTAATATATCAGGATCTATAAAACTATTTAAAAAATCATATATCTTGGGGACGAGAGTCGGGCCTTATATTATATAGATGCATAAAATAGGATTCAAAGTAGGCTAAAAACCTGTGTTGTTGAAGTCTTAATAAACTTTGAAAAAAAAAAATAGGATTTTGGACTAGTATAGCTTATGAATTAATGTAATTGTTTAAAGTTTTTATGGGCGAAATACAATGGCACTAGTGGCAGCCCTACCACCGAATATAAATATAATATAGATTTATATAATATAATACTATTAATAGTGAATAATCAGCGCATAAGATTGTAATATAATACATAATCAAGTTTATTCTAATAAAATGTTAAGATTAAATATTAATTGACATAAAAGACATATGAATATTAGTCAATGGAAAACTAATAATTTCAGTATTTGTTTTGTATTGAGAAGTTTTACACCTGCCCTGTTTAAGCCTCTTTCTTCATTATTTTTTTTAATTTTACAATTTATTTTAATGCCTGTGTTTAGTCTTACCTAGTCAATAGTCAGTCACTGTTATCGTAATCGTAATCGCATTACGATTTACGACATACATTAATAATACTGTAATAATAATATGTATAAGCATATTTACATTAAATAATGTTCTGTGGCGTCAATCATCGTTTAAAAATATCGGGTGCAGAAAGTCCGATATCGACAAAACCATCGGGTGTCAATAGTTGTCCGAATACCGGATACCCCGCTCATAACACCAACTAACTACCAAACTAACGGCTCTCTTCTAAAAATTAAATTTGTTTACATTTTAATACCCCTAATATTAGATTCTGCTTTGGAATACGAAACTAAAAATGTTTGCCAGTCATTCAAACGAAAAATAGTAATTGTATAGGTAACAATACAAATAGTAAAACATGTAATGATCTAGTGATCTAAGTAGGTAGGTATGGAAAAAAAATATATTCAAAAGCGTCAAGTTTTTGAAATACTTATAATGAGTCTTTCGATTAAAAAATCAGTCTGTATCACCATGCTAGGTAACTAGCACCTCACTCCACCTGGGTCTTGTAATTTGTCGATAATATGATACAAAATTCAGTCCCTAAAATTGTGTTTAGTACGAAATTTAAAAGTGTGTTATTCACATTAAACCTGTATAATAATATTCTGTAAAATTTTAAAATAATACAGGATATCAGAAAGTTCTTCGACCACAAAGAATAAAAAAAAAAAAACTATTATTTACATGCTTAATATAGGTAATTTAAATTTATTTTTATTTACTTACTGATATTATGTATTAATATTTTCATGCATTATGTACACTTAAAATGAGTTTTATATAAAAAAATAATTCCGTTTTACACATTTTTTTAAAGAACCTTTAAGGCTTTAAATTTGTTAAATAGAGGTTAAACTTTATTTAAATAAAATCATTTATTGTAAATACATATTATAATTAATTGATAGGTACTATGTATAATTTAGATTTGACTGATTTGGAGGGTACACACGAATGGCGTACCAAAACAGGTAGACGAACCTTTTTGAACGAATTGCGTCCCGTACGCAATTCGTGTTAGTTTTTCACCTACAGTTAATTATTGTAAGTGGTTCCTAAAACGATATTGTCTCAATAAAGATATGCCAGGTTATATAAAAATGATGAAATTTAATTGTAAAAATATAATAATGTCATAATTAATCACACATACCTATTTATAAAAAATTAAAATTTAACTGTAAAAAATATAATACTATCATAAACATAAAACATATAAATTATAAGTCACAAGTCCATAGTTACTTATCGATTGGGAAGTCCGTATAGTCCTTAATATTTTTATCGAAAATATCCAACTGGTCGGAGTTATTGCTTTACAATGCGTATACCGTCGCTTGTCCATCGAACTAAAAATGCTTTGGTTTATTTTTAATTCGATAGAAAACCCCACGAAATACGCTGCGTTCGAAACGCGGCTAATACGCCGTGTATTATAGCTCCGGCCTGAAAGTACAAACCACTAAAAATAAGTTTTCATATAATAATATTATATTAATGATAAATATTTTATTATTATTATTTTGTTAAAATTTTAAAATATAAAAATTAAAAATAAATTTGAAAACCACCGGAAACCTCGAAAAATGTTAAGTGATGAAAAAGAACACGAATTGCGTCCGGTACGCAATTCGTTCATAAAGGTTCGTCTACCTGTTTTGGTACGCAATTCGTGTGCACCGGATTTGGAACTATATGTGTGGAACGAAAATTTGCATATTTTAGGGACTGATACAAATAAAAAAGGTGGGTAGGTTTAGGCACTTACTAAACAGGTGCAACTATGCCTCGTTTGCGTTTAAATCTGATTGTCCAGATGGGTAGGTACAATTTTTATTTTTACTACAGCCAATAGTCATATTATTATATAGATTTTGTTAAGATAGGTATAATAGTAGATATTAACTATGTAACCTAACTATAATCTATATACACATTATTATATAATAATATATTCAACCACCGTCATTCATAATATATATAATATCCCGGATGACATCATGCAAATATAATATTGAATTCAGAAATGTTACAATATTTAAGTAAGTACCGACCCGCCGGTCCCACGGGCACAAAAATATTATGAAGTACCTATCCACTAGGTACCTATTTGTGTACGTGCGTACCTATATAATATTATTTAAAAAATTTGCGTGATAAAATATATTTCTTCGAATTGACCTATTTATAGCAATATAATATTAAAAATAATCAAACTAATTTCATTTTTAAAGAACACTATATTTTTTCTCTTTGGCTTTATGCTCACGCGGATAACCAATATTAATTATTGTTGATTGTTAGATTAATGTGGGTCTTTCTCGAGGAAACTGCTCGAATATTATCAAATTGAAATTGTTAATGATAATATAATTAATATCGGTACACGAGAATATGGAATTTATTTCATCTCAAGGTCATCAATGCCATATAATATGCAGTCCCTAAAATAATTAAATTTTCGTACTACACACATAGTTCCAAATCAGTCAAATCTAAATTATACATGCGGTACCTATCAATTAATTATACTATGTATTTACAATAAAAAATGTTGTGAAATAGAATTTTTGTGGAAAAAAATTGTTTTTTTTTTTAAAAATAAAACTCATTTTAAGTGTACAAAATGCATGAAAATAATAATACATAATATCAGTGAGTAAATAAAAATAAATTTAAATTACCTATATTAAATATGTAAATTATTATAGTTTTTTTTTTTTTATTCTTTGTGGTCGAAAAACTTACTGATATCCTGTATTAATATTGTCGTTTTAAAATTTTATAGAATATTATTATAAAGGATTAATGTGAATAACAAACTTTTAAATTTCGTTCTACACACTGAATTTTTCGTACTACATAAAGTGTGTCGTACTACACTCAATTTTAGGGACTGATAGTAGCAATACATCTCCTCAGTATTTTTCCATGTGAAATGGTTCATTTAGTATTAATACTAGCTGTATTACAATTTATTTAGATAGCCACGTTTGTACAAAGTACAATTATTATATAATTCATACTAGGCAAGATAGGTAGGTACTTGATAAAAATTAAAAACTAATTTTGATTATTGCATTTATCTAAAATAATCTTTACTAAGTAAGTTGATTTATGTTAATATTTCAAACTGCATTGTATATTTATATGTAGCGGGAGATCCTGGAAGGGCTATTATGTACGAGTATGAGAGACACCATTATATGTTCCAATAATTGTATTATATTATATGACCCTACTGATCAAAGTGAAATGTTAGTGACATGCAGTTGTCCTTTTCCGGTGCATTGATATTTGTGGAGGCGTCTACTATACTTGGGCGTAATTTTTAGGCTCAATAATTACTTTTATTTTCCATTATCACATAATAATATTATTTATGGTGTGTCGTGTCATAATATCAGTAAATAAATAAAAATAAGTTAAAATTACCTATATTAAGCATGTAAATTATAGTTTTTTTTTCTTTGTGGTCGAAGAACTTTCTGATATCCTGTATTATTTTAAAATTTTACAGAATATTATTATACAGGTTTAATGTGGACAACCAGAGGCGTGCGCAGGGGGGGGGATGATGGGGGATATATCCCCCCCATGGGCTTTTTTTTAGTCTTCTAACGAGTGGATTTTGGATCTCTAGTTCATCAACATAAACATAATACATTTTTATTTATGACATCCCCCCCCCCCATACCAAATTCCTGCGCACGCCACTGTGGACAACACACTTTTAAATTTCGTACTGCACGGACTGTATATATGTATGTGGGTGTATCGTATATGTGCACTGACTCAAGATAGGTACATTTTGTTATTTTCTCATCAAACTATATCGCTTGGGGACCCGTACCTGATATACGAACTTACCGAATGACTGTCTAATGTTGACGAGCCCTACCTCTATGTTGCACCATTTAGTGGATCTCCACTATATTCTGTGTATGAGCAACAGTTTTAGAATTGACAAAATTAGTTAGAATGGCTAACATTCTGTAGTTCATCTGTTCTATAACCACGTTAGTAGTCAGAATAAATAGTTGTACCTTGATTTATATTGTCTTTTGTTGTTTGTATAAGCGTAGACAGGGTAGTAACGATACCAAAATCGATAAGTACCATAGGACACTTTAAATCGTATATTATTTACATAACATAATAAATTGAGTCTCGAGACAAGTTACAGGCAAATAGACAATAAATAAAATAGATAGTTAAAACTCAAAGAATTTAATTTATTATACATACAAATTTTACAATCGTCTTTATAGCTAATATAGTAATTAATTCATTATTTGTAGTATGCTTAAAACGCGTTTATGCAACAAATTATAATATAATTATTATATTATTGGCCTACCTACCTATTATTTTATCTGAATTCATATTTATTCACAGATAATTTTAGACCTTCAATATTTTTAACATTTCTCTCTGGTAAACTCATAAGATTTTTGGCTTACTTATATCATAAAATATATGGCAATAAAAGGTTATTTTAATTGCTTCATCACTTTGGGTCAAGTCAAAAATTAAAGAATTACCTAAATGCTTATCCTTCATATAAAATTAAAAATATTTATTATAACAATATAACAAAATAATTACTATACAGGGCACACACAGAACTGAGTGTAATGAATTCTGAATATTACAAATAGAGGTTTGAATTTAAATTTATACCAAGGTACAAAATTAATTGTTTAACATTCCTACAGTATATAATAATATAACACAAGCCTAAGTACCTAGACAGACTACAATTAAATAAATTTGTAGAACATAGAATTCTATACACAATATTATTTTGCTTAGTGTATCAATATCTTTAAATACAAATTACATAGTGAATCTATTCAATCATGAATAGTTTCTTAAAGATTAAAACCCTATCATTTCAGTCTTTTTTTATATCCCTTGATTCAATTTAAGCGTGAACAAATGCTAGGAATTTTAATGATAATGAACGGAACATATGAAACTGAGTTTTTAATATAATTTGAATCTTCAACTTTGATAAAATGTTTTGTTCTTTTTGAGAAACTACTGAATTCACCATAACTACAATTATTCAGTGTATCACCAATTAACAACGGTTAGGAGGACACTACACGGATATCTATTGTCTCAGTCTTACAAATGTACAAAACAGCAAATTTTATGTTCACAGTAATGCATTTTACTCCTTCATTTTTAAAACTAGAGTGAATTTACCTCTTATAAAATTTAAAGACAAGAATTTTATTGATATTATTATTCATAAATAATTTGTGTCAAATATTAAACTGTTTTTGTTTTGTACATTATCATATGATTTAAAAAATAATTAAGTCCATAAAAAATTCTTCAAAATGCTTTAAATTTTGTAAGAGTTAAGTTCACTTTAATTTTAAAAATAACAGAAGAAAATATACTATTGTGAACCTAAATTAGTCATGTTGTATGTTAAGACAGAGACAACAAATGCTTATGTGGCTCCTCTTAACTAGACACAAATAAAATAACTGTCAAGAATTATATGTTTTATTCATAAACAACTAAGATTCAAATCAGATAATTTTCAAATGATGTTATTTCTGCTGAACATTCTACAATAAATGGTACCAACAAGTTAAGTATAACAATAAATAAATACTGGTTTTACTGAATAATAATTTTCATAAATTTCAATATTGGTTAAATTCAGGATGTTCAACATTGTTAAGAACAAACAAATTAACCAAATATGAAAATTTATATAATATTATTTACATAAATGTCATTACATAAATGGAGTTGACATATAACTGACAGATTTAAAATGTGTTTGATTTAAACTGCTTGACATTAAAAAAAAAAATGTTTAATACATATTTTATAACAGATATTATCTATTTCAAAATGTAGTATAAATTTCTCATAAGCTGTTTAATTTTACAATATTTTATTGAGCATATTTGATTATTATATGAATTTATGAATATATAAATAAACATGTAGGTACATAGCAAAGATGATAAAAACAAGATTATTCATTTCAGTAAGGCACATTTGAGAACAAATAAGAAACCGATTCGCCATTGTGTGTCCGCCGAACAGCCTCAGCAAACATCATCGACACATCTATACACTATAAAATAAACATGATATGTAATATAAAAATTCAGTAAATGGTAAAGATGTAAACTCTAAATTATATTAATTCATAAGCATGAAGTTTTGATTTTATAATATTATGTTAAGAAACAATCTTTATTTAAAGTAAAATAGTGTGGGTCAGTCAAGATGGAAAAAAAATAAGCTGGGATGTCATAAAGTAAAAAACTGAATCATTTTGAAAAACAACTAAAATATAAATAATATTCCATTGCCTGGAAAGAACATTTATTGGCTGGACAAACGAAAATTGTTTACAAGTGTGAGCACCAACTAATAACCTTGCCCTAGATATAGTCCTATCTGTAACATACTATACGTGGAAGTGTGTCAGTGTTATAATATGTAATAAGATTCAAGATTGTCAATTAGCTTTTTTGCAGAACTTTCACTATACTATTATTCCCAAAAAGTTTTATGTTGAATTGTTATAAATTGTCATAAATAAAACACTAAAATCCAAACCAATCATAATATGCTTACACGAATTTTAGGACATTCTTTCATATGACCATCTTGTGGAATGGTATTGGTAACTACAACAGCTTCAAAGCATGCATTATTAATACGAGATATAGCTGGTCCAGAGAATATACCATGAGTTAAAATTGCATACACTTTAGTAGCACCTGCTTCAGTTAACCTAAAAAAAAAAAAGAGTCAACAACTTGTTAGATAATTATATTAAATAAAAAGTTTTTACTTTTCTGCAGCATGACATATTGTGCCACAAGTGTCTGCCATATCATCAACCAAGATCGCAATGCGCTCTTTAACATCTCCCACTAGAACCATTGATGCCACTTCATTAGCTTTTTTTCTCTCTTTATGAATAAGAGCGAACTCAACATTTAGACGATCGGCAATTGATGTGACCCTAATGATATAATACCAAATGATAAAAAGTGTTATAGATGCATATTTTTAACGATATGCTATATTTTATAATTTGAATTATTTTTGTACCTTTTAGCACCACCAGCATCTGGTGACACTATAATGCTGTTTCTCCACTCTGGTATGTTTTCTTTTATCCATTTTAGTACAGCTGGTTCAGCAAATAAATTGTCGACAGGGATGTCAAAGAAACCTTGTATTTGAGAAGCATGGAGGTCCATAGTTATTATATGATCAGCACCAGCTACTGATAGCATATTGGCCACTAATTTAGCTGATATTGGTGCTCTACTCTATAATGTCACATAAAAAACTATTATTAGTTAAATCATAATATAGAACAATAAATATATTATATTAATATTTAAGTGATTAAAAGTATTATTGTATTAAATGGGTATATAATATATATGTTGTTCTTGCCTATACCAAAAGCCACCCATTCACCAATAAGCAAGTCATGTTAAGTGTTTGGTAGTTTGGTAGATCAGTGAATTCATTGAAATTTCAGGTCATTCATTATTAATATAATATTAATACAATATTATCAGCTTAATCCTTAACAAATAATATTTTCCACTGATAAACCAACCACTATGTAAAACTGAGATAACTACTAGCTTGATAATTATTGATAAAATAGAATCATGCACCAGTAATTAATTTTTAATAACAATTCTAAAAATTATTTTTTCTAATAAATTATGAATTTATTTAATGTATGAAAACAGTTGAATAATAGTAATACGATATAAATCATCAAAAAATGTCATTGTTGATTGGAACTGATTGACTTGAAAATAAAATGTTGGCCTTTTAGTATCAATATTTTTTTTATTAATTGTAAAGAATAACATAAAATTAAATACAATTAGATACCAAAACTTAAAGCAACTATTAAAATAATACTCTATCTATTATTGTTTTTATCGTTTAATTCTTAGGAACCATAAATAAACACAATTATACTCTATGCATTGTTTTCTACAGTTTTGAGGTTGAAACAATTTACTAGATAAGTTAAATTTGATGATCTTGATACCATACTAATATAATTAAAGTATAAGATATTCTAGTATTAAATATGAAAAATTATAACCAAGGTACATTAAAAATTATGAAATTAAAAGTACACGTTAAAGTAAAAATAATTAATGATATTCAAACAATAAACATGCAAACATATAGAAATGTTACAGAAACTTTTGTTTCAACAACTCCTAAAAAACATTTTTTTAGCACCTGATTGCCGATCACAAAATCTCGAAATAATTCCTGTAAAAATAAAGCAAACAAAAAATATGAATTGGATGGCTAATTCATTTCTTGAAACCAAACAACTGTAATGTTAAATTATAGCAATTAAAATAGGTAACATATAAATTGTGTTAATTACGCTACCATTTCGGTCAATATAATAATTAGTTATTTAGACTTAAATATCTTATGTCCAACATAGTTTATAACATCATTTTATATTTGGTTTAAAATATAAATTAAACATAATATAACAGTTATTTGAGTTATTACTAACACAAATATCAATTTATTTTATATAAATATTATAAAATTGTCTTCTACAATAACACTCATAAAGCAGATTACTTTATTAAGTGCCATTATATATATACATATATATATATGCATATATGTTATCAAAATATAGTTTAAATAATTTAAGTATTTAAAAGATATTATTAATTTTAATACATACAATCAAATTATTTCATCATAAATTTTAATTTAATGACATTATAAAATACATAGTGCAAATTACACTACCATTTAATTTAAATAAAAATTTAATTAACAATAGTTATTTAACCAAGCTAAGTATATAATGTTAATTACTTAACATGTAATATGTACAATTATAGTTATTGCCAATAAGTATTTGTAACTTTGATGTAGTTAAAATATATGAGTCAAAATATAAAAACAGGTAATTAATTGAATTACATATTAAAAATAAAGAAAATGTATGTGCTAGGTACTCATGCCAAGAAAATAAAGTGGTGCTAATCTTAACTAAAAATAAAGCTTTCTTATGATAATATCAAAAAGGAAATTTAGAAGGTAATAATATATAAACATTATGTTATACACACATGCAGTAAAAAGCTTTTACAAATATCACTAACTTTTCTTTAAAAGATCTATCCATGATCATGAATGTATTATTTATAAATAAAGCATAATATGAAACAATAAGCTTTCAGTAGGAAACGATATAAAGTTTAAAAACAAAACAAGTATTTCAATGTGAAGCATTAATGGTGACATAACAGTTACTTTTGGCAACTATCCTAATTTTTCTTACCTATATATAAATTATAAGCCTGTATTAAATTAATTGCAACACTACATGACATCAGATAATTTTCATTGTGATCATATAACAAATTATAACTGCGTGAAATTAACAAGTGATATTTAACATAAGAGAATAGGGGCTTTTAATGGCACAACTACAGTAGTAATTTAGTGATATAAAGAATCAATTATTGACACATTGAAAACTGACATTTCATAACACACAGTACCCAACAAGACACATATTTATGTAAATCCCATAAAATAATGTATGAATTTAGTAAAATGCCCAGGTAAGTATATTTAATAATGTTTCATTGAATAAAACTATACCCGAAACTTCCATTCATTGCACTTGACGGTTGCCCTTGATCTATTATTGTCTTTCTCGGGGATGTCGCCATTCTTTTGTTTACAGCATGAACAGCGAAAAATGATTAATAAGTAAGGTACGGATTAAAATAATATCCATCATGCAAGTAATAATAGGGAAAAAATTAATGGCACGAGAATATTTTGAAAAATTATTTTTTTTATATATCTGCACATAAGAAAAGAATCAAATTTATTAAAACAATAAAATAATGAACTACCTTAACTACTTTGAACAATTAGTTTTGTAGATACATACAGTACTCATGAAAACTAATTACAAATTTAAAACTAAAATGTACTTGCCTAGTTTACAAAGAATTGTTTTAACAAGGATGCAGGTATATTTATTGTATAAAGAAAAACCTTTAGTACAAGAAGCACTTTATTTAATCATCTATGATAAATTAAAATAACCCAATCATTTGAAATTCAATCATCATTAAAAAATGGTATGTAGATTTTCTTCCATACACAAATAATTCACAAGTTATTAACTACTGAGACAGATTTAGTTATTAAATGAAAAATTGTTTTATATTACATATTCTATCTTCAACATTATAACATATTCCACCTTATCTGTTTTAGTTATTATTTAATTATTTTACCAAAAAAAAAGAAATAATTTTATGTATTACATTTTACCAAATACAAGTGATATTTGTTAGTTAAAAATAATTTAAAGAAAGAAAATAGTTTTTTGTTAAAATAAATGTATGTAAAATTATTGCATGGTTTGGAAAGTTATTTTTTTAGTAAATATGTACTAATGTAAAATGAAAATGTAATAGTAACTACAATATTCAAATTGATTAATACCATAAATTAGAACTTAAATTCATTTAATTTAAGAACTTACCTTATCCTTTTTATCTTGCCTAGCATACGGAAAACATGGTATGACAGCAGTTACACGTGAAGCCGATGCTATTTTACAAGCATTTATCATGATCAATAGTTCCATCAAATTATCATTCACTTCACCACTACCACTTTGTATAATATAGACATCTTCTCCTCTGACTGATTCTCCAATTTCAACACTAAAATATATATTAAAAATGTTAAGGTCTAAGAACAGATCTATGGAAATTACTCAATTACAAGCATGAAAAAGAATTAGTGTCATTATACATTTACCTACTCATTTGAGTTAAGTTTATTGAAAAAACAAATTAAGGAATATCTATTCCTTATATTTATATATATATTTTAATCATTATTGTAAAATATAGGTTAACAAATTGTTGCTATCTCTTTTTATTGATTTTAATCATTTTAGAATAGAAATGTGAAATTTTGTCCTTAATTTTGTTTGAAATCTTTTGTACATAGGCAAATCGCATTAACTTTTAAGTTTAAGCAAAGAACACTATATATCAATCAATATACCCAGGTACTCAGTAGCGTACGCAGGATTTTAGTTTGGTTAGGGTTTTACCTGATATTTTACATATAGACCCTTGGAGGGAGAAGAATGGGAGAATCATCTCATTTTCATTTCTTTTTTTCTTAACAGTTTTCATACAATTTATAGAGGTAGTTTCAAAAATTAGTCTAAACTTAGAGTATTTAATCTGATTATCTATAGAGCCTCATCAGGCTGTTATAAACGTGATACCCTCAATCACACAATTATGTACGGACCATTTATCAGTGTTCTTAATCAGTCAAAAAATATGAAACTATGATTATTGATGTTATTTCCATTTTACAATTTATTTTATTTCTATTAAAAATTACTAAAAACTAATTTGATCTATGTATAATATGGTTATGATGGAAAATAAGATTTTTTAAGATGTTGGAGGAAAATATTTCAGGAGGGGATTAGAACCCTATCCCTGCAGGTACTTAATTCAAAGTGAAACAATAGTTTTTCAATTCAAGGCAGAATTATTGACTCTAATATATTATGTTGATGTAACAACATAGGCATTAGGTTGTTGCTAGGGCAATATAGAACACAAGAAATATTGATAAAACAATAAAAGCAATCTATAGTTAAACGATATAATATGATACCTAACGCTTAACAGTGGATAATAATATTATATCTTTGTTGACTTTAATAGTACCCATCTATTTTATTTCTTAATAGGTAGTGATTAAGAAAGATCATTATTCACAAGAAAAACTATTATTGTTGATATTATTTACACACTGGAATAGACGATCAACAGGTAGTTAAATTAGAAAAAGTGCAATTATTCATTAATGTTTACAGAATTTGATTAGTCGGGGTCACAAAATGCCCTACATAGGTTTAGAAAACAGACAACACCTACCAACACGAGACAAGTCTCGCAGGTGGAGTAGAAGATTAGGTTATGGAGTAGGCAATGGACGTGAATTATATAGGTGGATGTGTCTTACACGTGTACCGGAAACGATCTGATGTCCATGTAACTATGTCAGGAGTAAAGCGCGTAACAACGCACACGCATGGATAACATTTGAATCGAGAAACGCGCGCGAAAACACGTGTTTCCGCCGGACAAAATCATTTACCTAACCTACAAAAAAAACCTATCCGGAAAACGGAGTTGACGGTGAATTTCCATCTGCACATTAGCCCTGCCGCCTCTGCGAGGAGTGTCGCAGAGCCAAAACATATCCACGAAAACTGATCTGTATACGGGACACGACCTAGACAATAGATACCGGAGCGGCCTAAAAACAGTACCCTCGGTGACGCAAAAAATTACAGACGGGAAAAAATCAACAAACAAATGAAACCAGTTTCCGTGGTATTTACTAATATTTTACATGAATTATTGATGCGTGGGCGGTGGTTCAGTGGTTTTTTTTTTCGGTTGAAAATACGAACTGTCGTGATTTATGATAACATGATAAGCTACGGAGGGATAATAACGAAACATTGGATTAGACACGGACACACCGAAGCTTCGGGGGGGTAGATGTTAGACCGGTTGGCGGAACGCTTTCAGTTACCATGTTTCGAGGTTGCTAAACTTCTTGGTGACCACCTTGCCAACGTCGATGCCCAACCGGTCGACGATCCGCTGCGCCAAATCCGGGTGCGACGTGCCGCTGAACACCTTGATGTTCGGCATTCTGTTGTTGGCGCCGTTCGAGCGGGTCGAGACCAAATTGGATTTAACTAGACACCTGGCGCGAATGGGTTCGGACGATAACAAAGGCATACTAGCACGGCGATCATCGTAGCACTATGCGAACGCCCGCCTACCGGCTGCCTGCCGCGCGTACCCCACCGAAAGATCGTCGCTGTCGTCGGTGGCGGCGACCGTCCGTACTACGCGCCGAGCGGCGAGCCCCGACGGTCCGGGCGGGCGTCTAAGTAAACCCTTAGGGCATCAGCAGGGGAACCACGTGCACGGTATAAAAATATATGTATAACGATGACACTACGTGGTGCGATATAGTGGGGTGGTCGGGTGGTGCGGTCATCCATCTTCATGTGATAGTGGCTTACAACTATGGGTGATTCGATTATATTATAATATGCAGTTATTCTTATTATACTGAACAAAATTATATTTATTATTTATACCAGGATTTGTCTTAGGGGAGGGTCAAACTGACACATTCTTTCGTGGCTCAACTAAATACACAACATTTAAAATAAATATGTTAGTTATGCGTTATAGCTATTAAATATTTCACAATCAATATTCAAACACCATAAGTGGCATAACTGTTTTTTTTTTCTAAACGCAATTAATTATTAAACGGTATTTGTTCGATTTCACCTCGCTATTGATCTGTTTACAATTTATTTATGAATTGCAAAATATATATCCTTGGAAACAATCTTACTAATTTACACACGCGGTATTTTTTATGAAAATATTGAATAAATATTTTTAAAACGTGTACAACATTATTAATATTAAATGATAATGAATTAATATTAAGGGGTTATTTTTTCAAATTTTAGATAATTCAATAAAATTTGGAAATTATATTTTATATTTAGGTGTGACCTTTATTATAATACTTTTCCACTAATCTATAATACCCGATATAATTGGTATATATAACCTGGCGCTACCTGGTATATAATATCGAAACAAAGGACTCCACAGACATTTTAGGCCTTGTAGAATTATCGATTTTCTATAATTATTTTTTTACCTATATGAAAGACGAAGATTTCCTACATAGGGGTGTAATTAAGGGTGGACGAGGGGGATGGATCCCCCCAAAACTTTCATTTTACTGCTTACGTTTTAAATTTGGTGGGTTAGATCACTGTATGAAGCTTACAGATTTTGCTAAAAACATATAATCCTCCCCCACTTTTTTTTTTTACAAATAATGGTATAATAATATAATAAATTGGTAAAAAAAAGCTTAAAATTGTATTATTTTTGAAGACGTAAAATATTTTGAAACGGAGCTCAATACGGGCTGTTCAGCAGTTTATAACTCTCTATTAGTCAAAAACAAAAATAATTAAATTTGGTTGATTCTACATAAAAGGAACATTCCTGTTGAGCGTATTTTTGTGGACAAAATTATATTAGGACCAGACACCTTAATGAATAATATATCATATTAAAATATTGTGTAAGTCCAACAATCATTAAAAATTAAAAATCAAGTATTGAATATTCCTTAAATAACTTTAAAAATAAACATTAAATACAATTTAATAATTATTGAAAAATATTTTTAAAAGTTTTGCCACATATATTTTACAATAGATAAAAAAAAGTAAAAATATAATACAATTATTCCATACCTTATAGTCATTATCATATTATTTTCGTAATGATCTTGTATAATACTATAATATTAAATAGAATATTTAAAATGGTCGATAAGTTAAAAAAATATTAAAAACTAAACTACTAAACTACTTATTTAATAATACACGGAAAAAATTCTATTATTTTATCGGCTTGTCGGTAAATTGTATGTGTAATTTAAAATTCTTACATAATAATTTACAATCGTGATTAGCTTTATTTTTTAATAATGTTCAAAAAAAAAACATGTAAAATTCATTTTAAAGTAATTTCCCTCAGCATTTTATACTAGCGATTAATTCGTACAGTAAAAACACATCGTTAAAACGAATGAAAAGTGTAACATTATAGGATCTTAAAAAAATTGTCCAATTTGTTTTCATCTTATTATGAAATATTAACTACTAATTATGTACTAAGAGCTATTATAATTATAAACAATTTATTATTATAATTGTTATTTACTTTTATTCAAAAGCTAGGAATATTTAACCCTGCAGTGAAAAATATTAACAAACAGATTTTAAATATCACTAAATTTCATCACAATAATACATTTTACTCTCTAAATTCTAAAATTAAAGTGAATTGATCTGTTACAAAATTTTCAAGTAAGATTTAGTGCTATAGCTAGAGGGGGTGATTAAATGCTCAAGCCCCTCCCCTTTCTCCGGTATATCAAACCTATACTATACACGGCAATACACTACTACACTAGCCCTAAGAATAAAATATTGTAGCCTCCTTCTTCCCGAAAAAATCCTGGCTAAGATATTAGTACGATTTTTATTTAGGGCATCTCAGGCTTTTATTGATCATTTTATTCAACAGCATGCAAGTTATGACCTTTTCAAAACTACATTTATTGCACATTTTAAAATGATCATAACTCACTTAAAGATAATTATACACATAAAAAAAAAATCCTCTGAGATTAGGATTATTATTATGATTTTCGTATTTTACCTATTTTAATCCCTTTAAAATCAAAATTATTCATTATACTTTCTTATCGCACGCCTAGACTTTAGTACATAATAATAATATACATAATACACCTCAAACATTTGAAGTCCCCTAAATATAAAAAGCATAGAAACTTTTTTACACCAGCCCTTTCCTACCAAATGATACAAAAATCAATTTTGACCTATTTTTCTATACCAATAATTTGCGTAAATTACTCTTACCTAATTCAAAAACATATACACCAGAAGCCTATTTTCAAAATATACTATTAGAAAATAGTTTTATTTTGTAGCAAAATATACTCAACAAACGAAAATGAAAATGTGGTACAAGATGCAAATTTTGATCGATTATAAAATATAATTTAAACTAACTATTTATAGTAAACTGTTTTGAAATAATAAACCATGAACTTACATTCTTTAGTTGTTAGATTCTATACTGACTACACTTCATAGTTAATAATTAATATCTTAACAATCAACATTTCTCTTAATAAATATAATGTATTTTATTAGTTTTATTGACGATTATAGTGATTTCTCCGATTATTTAACTCGTTAATTCATTTTGACTGTACACTGTATATATTGTGCAGAATAGTGCTCACTGCAGCAATATATCTGTCTTGTCACGTGTGCATATTCGTAATAATATAATGGAGTGTTTCAAAACCAGCTATGGACAAATTTTATTAAACTGGAATATCAAAATTATGTCACATAGAAAAAAATTTGACGAAGACCAGTAAATGTATTGGTAGTAGGTACAAAGTATCTAAAAATCTACAAATATCAATTTGTAGCTCTCGCACCCCGTGATTTATCATTTACATCAACATAGGTAAATAAACTATTTAAGCACCCATACTTCCGAAATCAGACCTCCCCAACGCACCAACTAGATACACTTTTTCATCGGAAAAGCTACTGAAGTTGAAAATCAAAGCATTATTTCGACAACTTGTTGTGTACACATACAAAAAAATTTTTAATTATATATAATAATACACATCATTGTAAAATCAATACATTCATGCTCCGCTCAGAATCTAAAATTCTAACAATACTATTCATTAATGTTATGTCTTATTTATGTCTTTAAAAGTAAATAATTTAGTATTGCCATTTATGTCTTTTTGTTAGGGGTTATGCGTTATCTCGCATACCACTACTAATTGCTGTAGTAATTGCTGTAGTAATTACCATGTGTATAGATGAGTAAAGGTTTAAGTTGTTTAACCGACAACCGAATAAGTATGACTAAATGTCTGACGTCTGTATAGTGTAACATCACTAACATGTGTGCAATGTTCTTTACTTTTACCATTGATCAAGTAGTTATTATCTTGCATTATATATTTATATTAAAAGCATTACCAATAACACAAATTTCGTTAATGAAATGTAAAGGGCTATTATGTATAAACTATGAATAATATTATTTAAAATGTGAATAAAATTATTCTTTTTGAGCTATATTTTAGTATTTGTATAAAAATATAAATTTTAATTTGTATTCACATTAATAACAGATATAGTTAATTAATAGCTTGACAGTTAAATAATAATTACTTTTATATTTATATAGGTATAGTAATATAGTAATCGTATAGGTATTATACATTATTTGTAGTATGTACAATATATTATAATGTACTACAAATTAAACATCCGATTCCTTTAAGAATAATGTTTTTGGAATCAAAAATAATAACTTAAATCATTATTTTTCATTTAAATATTTAATTGCGCTAAAATTTGAACTGAAAAGCCTAAAAAAATTAATTGCTCATTACAATTTTTAATATTTTTAGGTTTCTGTATAAGAACAACTTATGAGGGTCGAGAAACATTCTATTACATTTTCAAATCTTAGCTCACAAAAATTTGCAAGTCTAAAATATCTCAAGTTATAAATAAATAAATAATTTCTTTTATCATAGATTAGTAGTCTAGTAATCAGTAGTTGCAAGGGGGACACGTAAGTGTCTATTCCAACTAGACGTTAATAGCTAGGGACGGTAGGGCTCGGACCTAAAGGGCGAAGGCAATATAAACAATAATAATTAATAAAGAACTATAGAATATAAAAAAATTCAAAAAAGCATTTAATATATATATATATACAACAACAATTAAAAAATGAACAAAACAATATAATAAATTTACGTAAATCTTATTAGTTTGTGTTAAAAAAAATTAACTACTCTAAATTTAAATAAATTTTCTTCTGAAAAATTTTATTGACGGTTTGGACTTAAGGCTTTTGCCTTCAAATCCGCAAGTACTATTAATAGGGAATCATCATCAATATCATTTTTTAGTTTTTACTTATAAAGCTATTGCATCATCTAGAATATAGTCTGAGACAACTCAAGACAAGTACTGAAGTATTAATAATTGGTATGACAATCAAAAGACGTATGAGGAATTTATGGTTATTCGGAGTTTATTACATATGTCGCTATGTTATTTTTGGTTTTATAAACGATTTAGATTTAAAATAATGACATTATATTGTCCATTATTATTCCGAATTAATAAATACGATACGACAGAGTTATAATTATAGGTAATAAAATATTGGAAATAATTGTATTTTAATTTGAATAACCTATATATTTTACATTTGCTAGTTTGCTACATACTCGCGTAATCATCCTATCGTGTAATATATTATAATGATTTAATAACGTAATGATTCTACGAGTTGGTCGATTACCTATATGTTATCCAGTATTTAAAATTAAATGATATGGAAATTATTAAAATTAAGATTAATATTAATAAAAATGTTTAAATATTTAAAAAAAAAGGAGTGAGTTCAACTTATTGCCAAAAAAAAGCGGGTAAGTGGGTACCCTCTGTTGTTCATTAGGTGTCTAGAGAGTCATTTTAATGGTTATGTCAAATTTTAATTCCATCAAACAAAACCATTGTACCTATACTAAAAACGATTCTGAGCGGAGATAGTCTGCCAACCTATAATATTACCAAGCATAGATATATTTATGATATTATATTGTGATTATAGTAATTTATTTTACCATAATATAAGTAATATTAGTATTTATAGTACTATAGTAGGTTAAATTTATTTTTGTCCTAAAAATTGCATTTGAAAATATTATTGTGAGTATTAAGTATAATAATACACTAACTTTAAAAGTTTTAAGCTTTTTATGAAAATTATTTTGTTTCTTTAAAATTAATAAAATATTCAATTTATATTTTATATCGCTAAAGATTGAAAATAAAAAACAAAATGTCTTATAAATAAGTTCATACTATAAAGAAAAAAATCTAAAAGCATCTAAATATAGTTTTTTTTTATTGGTATTTAATAAATTTAAATTTTGACAAAATTAGATAATTAAACGAAGAACAACAATCTTAGTTATCTTGTTGTGATTTAAAATTATTATTTGTGGGTACTTTAAACTTTTTAAGTATATTATTATATTTTATGCATATAAAATGCATTTTTTAGATGTAATTTTTTGTCAAAACTAACTAAATCTATTGAATACTAGATTACTAGATAATGCCTAAAACCTAATTAGTTATTTCTTTAATCAAAATAATATCATAAATAATACTTCTAGTAGAAAATAGGCTAACAGATCGTCTTCACTCAGAATTGTATTACGTATACTATAATGATTGTATTTGTAGGTATATGATTGAATTCAAATTTAACACATCCATTACAGTGTTTCCAATTCATAACTAATATACAGCAGAACGCTGCCACTTACCCGCTTTTTATGATTATAATATACACTTTTATTTATCAATAAAGACCGAATGAAAATTTTAGAATATTTCCTTAAAATGTTATATATGCACTATGTAGTACATATGACGTGTTTGTATACAAGGCATACAAATGTATAGTATAGTTTATAGGAAATAAATAAATATATTAATATTATAATATATATTGTATTTACTTTTTATATTTTATTATTTAAGATGTTAAATTGGTAGTAATTTAATACAAATAATCAATTTCACAAAAGGTAATGCTGACCTTGACCTCTGGATAACAAATATACATTATTTCTACGTTCTTATTATTACATAAGCTTATAATCTATAAAATATATCATGCAATTTATGCAATGTTGAATTTATATTTTATAATAAAATAATTCTTATTACACTCTCATTTGGCATCAGCGTCTTATTAAATTTATCAGAATTAATTTTAAGTATCTAGTTATTAAGATATACTGTACATACTACATTTTTATAACTTATACTATATAATATTTGAATGTATGTATGTATAGCTCTGGTAGTTGGTACACTTTTAAATTATAATATTTAATATACACATTATTTGCATGAACGCCGGACTCCAGTATCATGGGTCCGTTTTTTAACCCCTCCCCCACTTGTGGGTGCCATGGTTGATAGTTCTATACCAAATTGCGAAATGAAGTATAATAGCGTTTTTCAATGGTTTAACCACGATTTTATTTTACAAATCTTTAGATTAGGGCTGAAATCTAACCACAGGATTGCTTAATACAAGTGGACATCAGGATATCCTAGGTACCTATGCTATGTGTAGTGATCTCCACCATCGTTAATAAAAAATGAGTTCTTCAACGGCGCTGGTGTCGTTCCAAGTACTGATCAGGTATGACAAAAGTTAGAATTAAGTAATATACGACAAAAACAATATTTGTTAGTAATAATTGTATTTTATTTGAGTGATAGAAATTTAAGGACAGAATGAAAAGTATCGGCCCGAGAGAAAATTTAATAAGTATTGGGATTAACCAAAAAAACATTGGCAAGACTCGTTGGAGGTGACGCGACACCAAACACAAATAAACTTAAGGAAATCAAACTATCAATCAACCCATGGAAAACCTCCTCACATTCATCCAGGCACAAAGAATTAGTTATCACAAGGTCTCGGATTGGACACTCCCGTCTAACGCATTTGTACCTTATGTTTTAAACTTATAACTTATAACAGTTATAACCAAAGAAGATTGCCCGACCTGTGAACTCTGTGATGACAACGAATTGACAATCAAACACATTATACTCTTGAATGCCCCAAATTCAACACCTTCAGAGAAATCCTCGGAAATCCATCATCGATGAAACAAGCACTTGGAGAATAGAACTGCAATAATATATACAATTTCTTCACAAATATAGGTGTAGCAAAATTAATGTAATTAAAAAGAAAAGAAAAAAAAATGTTATATAATATATTTTACATAATACATTCCCCTTTCTATGTCTGACATAATGTCTCCCTATAAAATTATTACCTTATAATTATCTTAGGCTAATGACCTGTGATGTTCTTTAATCCAATGAAAAAAAAAAGTATTGGGAATGAACTTATATATAGCGCCATAGCGGTGATGTTGAGGACTAAGCTATGCTAAGTTCTACATTTGGGACTTGGGAGATGCAAAACTAATTCTAATTTACATTATGGATAAAGAGTTTTGCATTTATACAGTCTTCCCTAGCCTATGCGTATATGGTAGAGACTAGAAGGTGGATTTAGAAAAGGCACCGACAAAAAGTTGTTGTAGTCTTCATCCTTGGTGGAATTCTTGGAACAAATTATTGTTTACTGAAACCGCAAAACCCATATACTAAGGATAGTAATTTTTATTACAACTTACATAGTAGATGTATTACGATGAGCTCATGGTATCATCATTCGTATATTTTAAACTAGTAAAATATAATTTATTATTATATAAATATTATATTTTATATTTAAGTAAAATGACTGCCTGGTAATCGAAAGAAAAATCCCCAGACTACAATATTACTCATATAACCACATGAAAATTATTTCAATATTCAATTACAAATAGGTATATTATATATTATAATTTATACTTATCATTCGAAAAAATAATATTTTATAAAATATTATAAATAATTTTAAATAAATTCAAAATATATAAATATTTCGAAAGATCGAGTCAATATGATATAAAATATAGGTGGGTATTGGGAAATAATAATTAATAATACTTCTATACTGGAAGTAGATTTTTAACTGTTAAAAAAATAATAAATAAAAATATTTTTACTGTAATAATAATGATAATAATAATCACAGTTAGTTATTGAATTGAAGTTAAATATTTATATTGAAAATTTGAAGTTCTTAAATCCTACACATTATCGTCAACATATTATGGAAAACATAATATGTATATAAGTATATTATTTACTATACTGCATTATTGAATTAATTTTTTGGATGTTCAAGGATAATACATACCCAATAAACTTATTTGTAAAAAATATTTATATAAATCATTTTCATATGAGTAATAATGTAATATGGAGATTTTTGTTCTTAGGGACGGGAAGTTTTTTCTGGGGATTTTTATCGCAAAATTCGTCGATATATTATACGTGGAACTGGTTCGTTCTAGCTATTCTTGTGTGGCAGCTGCCGGCTGAGTTATTGGTTTATAAATAAAACGTTAAAGCTTATTTCTGTTAAAACAAAAGGTATTTAATTTTAATTCTTGGCTATACATTTATAATGGAAGACTGTGATTTGAAGACATCAGGGAAGAGAGCTTTAAGACCGTAAAGTGAGAAAAATTGAAAAATTGTGGGGATATCCTGATAATGTTATGTACCTAATATAATATAACATCGTATACGTTTATACATTATACTTTAGTCACTATACACGCGAATACGATAACCAGTGATCAACATGTTCCACGTACTATACGGTCTATACGTACAATACGCGTGGCTGCGGGTGAATGTCGAGTGACTGTGAAACGGGGACTCGTAGAACTACGCCCCTAAACGGCATAAACATTATTTTATAATATGTCCTGATGTTTGTGACGACGTGACGATAGAATATCAGCTACACTCTACAGCCACTACACTACTACAGCAAGTATCAACATTTGCGCTGTGCCCCTGTCCACATGGTGCTTAGATGACCGTGAGGCGTGAACGTACGTCATAAAATCTTCGACTTCAAATTTATACTTTTACGAAATCATGTGCACGAGATGACTATGTCATGGCTATTAATGTCGTATAATTTCCGGAATTGTCAATAACAATATCGAATTCGCAGGAAACATAATCCGTACCTACTTACCTACTCGGCACACGTTAAACGTGGATAACGATATGTATATCAAATAGACGCCTTTAAAAGTTTAAACTGTATAATATATTGTGAATGACATAAATACAACAAATAACAATGCGTGGTCAGTGGTCACGCATTATTCACATAACTCCCTTGTATATTATTATTATTATATATTAATATTAATTTGTATTAGGTATTATATGTATACGAACTACGAAGGTATATCGTATATTATATTATGTTAAAGGCGTAACACTGCGCATAATAAACGACTATCGTCATTGACCATTTATGTCACAATTTTCTCGGCTTAGAAATAAGAAGAACAATTGTTTTAGTACAATTAATGGACCGCGGTTTATTATTTTACACAAATATTATAAAAGTAAAGTCTTATATTATATCGTAGAACGTAGATGTACTTATGAGTTATGACCAGGGCTGTGAATTTATAGGAAAGTGCATTTTTTTTTGGTGATTCTAAAACATAGCTTTATAAGTACATAATTTGAATTACATAATTACGAATCCATCTATGAAACTTTTATTTTGCATATTTTGACGTTTTTAATTTTTTAGGTCATTTTTCGCATTTTTAGGTCATATCTCGCATTTTTAGGTTATATTTTGCTTCTTTAGTTCATTTTCTAGTATTTTTAACCAAATTCCGTCAATTGACTTGTTTGAAAACATTTTTTTTTTATTTTACACAGACTATACATTATGTCAAGTACCCGGAAACAAATATCTTTAAGTTTGTTTTATTATTTTAACAAAATAAATACAAAAAATTTTTTTTTGATGTTTCAGGTGAATAGCATTAACTTAATCCAGATTCAATCAACTTTTTTATTAAATAAACACTTTTTAGTATTAATGTTTAATATCCTGTACCTAATATTAATATAAATTATAAATATAAAAATTAAATTAAAAACCATTTTAAATGAATTTTATACTATAATTTTTGGCATTTTATATTCCTTTTTTTGGAATTTTTAAGGGTTTTTAGGGCCAGTTGTACCGTTCTGTAGTTAAACATCGATTAGCTAATCAGTGATCAAATTTTAATCAATGATTAACTATTGATGTGTTGTATAGTTGCTGGTATGGCTGTGATTAGGTAATCGATGATTAAAATGAGACTAATAAATTATTGTATACTTGTTTACAATATTTTTTTTTATTGTTGGCACCAGTTCATGCTTTATCACAAAACTACTGATAATATTCAAAATAATTTTAAATCTACTTATATTGGAACTGTTATTATTTATTGTTAATATTAAAAACACTTTTTTAATACTTAGATGTTTATTATTTTACTAAAATATATTATATTACTATGGAAGCTACCAAGAAGCGTACTACTAATTTTACGGCTTCAGAAGAAGAATTATTAATAAGTTTAGTGAAAAAATACAAATCTGTATTGGAATGCTTAAAAACTGATGCTGTAAATATATAATATTATATATAATAATATATATAATATATATATATAATACCCGTAGCTAATATTGGAAAACGACGTTTCCAAACGCCATAGCTTCTTTCCACAGTATTTCTCGTACGGATTAAAGATTCATTATATTTATCAACAGCTTCTGCAGTTATACCAGATATAGGATTTATTAGTGTGCCAGGGTTTCCAACTAAGGTCATAACAAAATCACGCTGAGCATAACCACTATCAGCTACCAATACACAATTCTGCATTTCACCCCTTTCAAACTTTCCTCGTATTACTGAATTGTTAAAAATAGTGGAATCGTGTGATGACCCAGGCCACCGAGCAACAATATTTTGGATTTTTAAGTTGGCATCACATATAGTTTGAACATTAATTGAGAAGAAGCCCTTTCTGTTTCGATACATCTCTGCATCATCACCACCAGGTGACCTTATTTTGACATGTGTACAATCTAATGCACCGATAACCATGGGAAATTTAGAGATGTTATAAAAATCTTGTTTGACTTGTTCTGTTTCCCTTTCATTGTTAGGAAAATGCAAAAATTGTGGACGTAGTTAAGCAATTTCATGCGAAACAAGTTTAACTATGCGGCTGGCTGTTGACTTATGAACTCCAATAAAGTCCCCACAAATAATCAACATTGACCCTGTAGCATAATATCTCAATGTCAGGAGGACTTTATGTTCAGTGCTTACTGCATGATTCCTGCAATATATTAAAATTGAAACTATATAAGTAATCTCATAATACATATTTTGATCAACAATTACAATAATTATAATTAACTTACCAATCGGTACGGGAGCAGATGCGGTCACATATCAAATCAATAATAAAACGAACTGTAGTTTTGGACAATCGATATCTGTCAAAGAACTCGTCATCTCTCCAATAGGTAAAATGGTCTACCCTTGGTCTAAAGATTCTTTGACGTCTGGGAAAAGCAATCATCACTACCAAGTCGTTAAAATCATCATCTTCGATATCAGAATTGGATTCAAAAAAATTTTGGTCGTGATCAAAATACATTATATGAAAATGATGAATAACGATGAATATAAAAATAAAATGTAAAACGTAATAGCTGATGTAAAATATAATATTATAATTTAAATAAAACTTCACGCAAATTGAAAAATATGGTTTTATTTAAATTACAAACAAGTTTTAACAGAAACTGATAAGATAAATAATAATATCACAGAACAATATAATAAAATTGTTCTGTGATAATATGAACAATAATCAGTTGTTAAATAATTAACAACAGTTTAACCGACCATTATTGGGTGGTTAACCTAACATTCGTTTAATCATTGATTAAACATTTGACAGGCACTGTACAACGATCAAAAATCCTTAATCACTGATTAAAACATAATCATAGTTTAACCACAGACGGTACAACTGGCCCTTAGTGCATTAAATTCACAGCCCTAGTTATGACGTATCGGAATCATGTGTAGTACAGTGTTATATAAGTTAGAATAATCGACGTCATTGAGATTTATATAACATTATAACACTAAAATTATTTTTAATATATTTTATATTGAATTAAAATTTCCGTCACTATTTACAACACCGCACAATTATAAATTAAAAAAAACCCCGTTTTTAGCTATAATTAGAACCATCATGACCGTGCTCTTATTATTTACTATAAATAGTCTGATGCTCGGATGTCTGAAGCACTTCAGAAATACCCATAGTACCATTAGTACCTAGTCCTAATCCTTATGTATGAAAATATTTACGTTTATCATGGATAATATCTTATATAATAATAATAATTAATCTATAACTTATAACATATTATGCTGATGCTTGACAAAGTGATATGTTTTTATTAATAAAAAAGGACCATGACATTTTGTCATAAACCGTTACCGTTTGAATTTTATTTATGAATTTGATACAGTCGTGGACTTCTGAACGATCAAATCAATTACTAATAAGTATTACCTAACGTTTTCATGTTAAAAAAATTATTATATCTCATATTCTTAAAGTGTTCAAGGGTACAGATTGTATATTTCTTGTTGAAAAAAAAAAAAAAGTAATTACTAATGGACAGCGCAATTATGTGCCTACCACACCGTCTTGCTTACAGTTCATGAGGATAAGATAGAGTGATAGGGAAACATTATAACATTTATAACATCTCAAACTCATAGTTATAGACCAATTAGACCATAGTCATTTATTGGGATAAATATGTTTAAGATCTGTGGGGGGGGGAATATAAATTAACACAATATATTATACTCCCGAAGGTAAGTTTGGAAATTTTCGATGGGGGAGGAGGGCTAGGCCCGCTCACTAATTTACACCTATGCACATAGTTCCTTCTCCCGCGATTGATTGATTTTAAATTACTATTGAAGTATTGACTACCTACTTTCTAGAATGAGCGTCTTCCCCGCTACAGTCCTTCAATTTATTTTTGTTTTGATTTTATCTTATTTGCTTATTGTATTACTATTATAAATACAGTTTGTAAATAACTCTCTTTTGCGGGTGGTAATAATCATAGACATATTAATATTATATAGCATGGCAATAAATAATAATGAAAAAAGATCTGTTTATATACTATTTTTTATGTGTTTATATTGGCAACACTGTTTTTAATTCCCTGGACAACGTACGTACTGCAACGCGCTTGCGTGCGGCTGTTACGAATCACGATCCTTCGAAACTACAATGGTACTATCACTGCTATCTCAAATTTTGGCGGTTTTGTTCGACGCTGTTGTGGCTGTGGCCTCACCTGACGCAGAATACAACTTCCTAGTTTTTATGTGTTAGTGTGGTCTCCAGACTCCAGTTCTCTTTCACCAGTTTCACCATCTCCACTTGTCGAACATCGGAACATGATTCTTGTGCGTTTGATATTGTTTTTGACATTTGTTTACTATCTAACTATAACGATTTAAGAGTATTTACACGTTAACGACTCTTGACGTATTAATGTATTTTCTGACTAGTTTTATACTAGTTTTATTTAGGTAAAAATAATTCGTCATGAATGATAATTCAAGACAAAAATTGCAATATATTTAACATATAAATATTAATTAATAATAAATAAATAAATATAAGATATATTAATTTTAAACCAGAACGGCGGTTAATTTACTAAGAAGTTATGATAGTTTCATCATTCTTTTTGAGAAATTAAATTTAGATATCAATTTATACATCAAATTCATTCCTAAAAGAAAACTGAATATCATACAATGAATACCGTAAGTATTAAAGTATTTTTTTTAAGTATCTAGATGATTATTTTTACGTAAAAATGAGATTAAAAATAAAATAAAGTTACATTATATTCTGTCATTTTTAGAGAAATATACAAAACAAATTAAATCTTGAAGAAGTATTTTGTATAGCATGCCGATGCATTTATTTACAACCTGTGACAATGCCATGTGGTCATACACTCTGTCTAGAATGTTTCAAAAATATGGTGAATTTAACAGCATACCAGTGTCCCATGTGCCGTAGACGAATTAGTAATTGGCTTCGTAAATTTAAACATGATTGGGATGCCATGCTTAATGTGAACCTTTGGGAAGCTATAAAACAGCAGTATCCAGTAGAAGTACAGAAAAGGTTAAATGATGAAGATGATGGTCTCGAAGAACGTAATAATTATTAATATTAATTTAATATATTATAGTCCATCTACAAAATATATAGAAATTCAATTTTTTTTTTCAATTCCCTTAAATGTATTAAGTGATTCATAACAAGAATGTTAGGTATTTAAAATTGACTAATATTGCATCATTGCACACATTTATCTATGTTTAGGTATTGTCAACCATGGCTTTAGTCGGGTGGAAATTAAAGAAGGAGAAATAAAAAAAGAATTTGATGATATGCAAATGAACATTTTTAAAGAACAAGAACAAAGAGAGTTGCAAAATTTGGAGTTGGCCAAAAAATTACAAGTAAATTAAATAGATTAACTCATTTCTTATAATACTTATCATGTCTTACATACATTTTGACTGCTACTAAAAGGAAGAAGAAGTTTTTAAGATTCAAACTCAAACATCTTTAAATGAAGAATTAACACGAAAAGATTCTATAATAGCAACATCTATTCAAGAAAATGTAAGAATTCACATTTTGTAAATATTTAAATTACACATGTAGTGTATATAAACATTAATATTTTTCTTAGATAATAAAAGAACTTCATCAAGAAGAAATAATTTTAATCCGATCAGATTTGGATTTGGCTACAAAATTACAAAATCAGGTGAGGAAATTGAATTAAAAAATAATATTACTTTAATAAAAGAACAAATGATTTTATATTCTAGATAGAGACTGAGACAAAAACTTGTATGAAAAAGTCAGTTTCTGAAGTGAGTTAAATTTTAAATATTATATGATATAAAATAATTGGCCAAGTATTTTCTTAATTTTTTTTCTAGAAAAAGCAAATTATAAAAGGACCTCTGGATAAAATGTTTTGTAAGTTCTTAAATATTTTAATGGCTGTGTATTGTTAATGCTGTGAATAGGTTACAAATTATAATGTATAATATAATACATATTTATGAATGTTTAGCTAAGTCAACTGGAAATAATTCTAAGGTACTATGGAATAATACACAAAAATGTAGTCTATCTAGCAGTATTTCTTCATCTAGTACAAAATGTGAAATTCCATCTCCTAATACATCATTAAGTAATACTATTTGGAGGATTTAAATTCAGTTTTATAATTGACTAAATTTATTTTAGGTTTTTCTTCAGATCCATGTGCAAGTTCATCAACTATAGATTCATCTGAAACATTTGAAGATGAAAATGTGGGTACTTGTACTTGTGGACGTTTACAAGATAACTTCACCACAGATAGTCCTTGTACATTTTGCATTGCTCAAATAGCAGCGTTGAATAAATTGTGGACTCAACAACAAAATGATTTTTTAGTGGCCAAAGATTTAGAGAAAAAATTACTCCTGAATAATTTTAACGATTATAATTTAAGGAAAAGACCAAGTTCAACCGCAAGCCTTGCTCGTAAGAAAAGAATTAAACTATCTAAAGGACAAATGACATTGAAACAAGTATTAAAGGACAGTGGCAACACAACATTGTGGAAATAGTATAAACTATTTGTGAAGAATTATATTAACTATTAAATAATTTATAAGTAACAGTTAAAAGACATTGAAGATTTAAATATTAATTTATAGTTTTGTAATAAACAAGAATTATATCAACATTCGGTTTTTTACTCTGTTACCAAATTTATATAAAACATAACACTTGATAAATTTAATTATTAAATGAAAAGCTGTGTAGCATACAATCATAAATTTTCATAATAATAAAAACAATATCCTATTTATTTTTGATAAAAAAAATCTTATTTGTGATAAATAAATTTATACATTCATGCATTTACATAAAGAAACTTATCGTTCTTCCAGGGTTAATGTTTCTTGTGGATACAGATTTAGTTCTTTCAAAGTTTGAGTTACACCTAATGTTGTTAACTGTAAAAACAATTAATTATTTAATTACAAAATAAATAAAACAAAATATAATTATTTTTACATACATCTCTTCTAGGCCAACTAGAAATTACTTTGAATTCTTCTTGACTGAATCCACTTATAAATAGATAGTCGAACAGCACCTTTTAAAATTATCAAATTTCAGTATTTTAGTAAGAAGTCTTTTCAGAATAGAGTTTAGGTTTTCAAACTTGATAGTGATTATATTTTTGGTGGGTCTCATTCAGTATTGGTATATTAATATACTTTTATAATATAAAATATTTAATATTAGAATATATAAACATGAATAAAAATGTTAGAAATATAATATGAATACATTCAAATAAATAGAATACAGTGTAACTATTGGCATATTTACTATGGTAAAATTTAGTTTTATCATTGATTATCTATGATGATCAGTAGGAATTAAGTAGGAATGGGATTTTGATGCAAAGGCATTTTTTTCTGGTATTCTGAAATATTGGTTTTAAATATAAAATGTGTTTTGGGTGATACTCCTTTTTAAAAGTAATTTTTTTTTGCATTTTGGTTCATTTTATTCGTTTTTTAAGCATTTTTCACCAACAAAAAATTACAATTTTAATATAGGCCCTTTCCACTCAAATTAATGCCGTTGTTTATCTAATTTATTATGTATTATTAATTTTTTTCAAGTTCAAATAATTAAAATGCATTATTTGGGTTTTTAGTCAATTTTTAAGTTGTTCAAGGGCATTAAAGCCAGAGCTTTAATTATAAATGTTCCAGTGATGTGTCATCACGACACCATTATATTGAAAGTGAATACAAAAATTAGTGATCATCAATGAAAATAAAAAAGATCATTAGTAAGTTGTGAGCCACCAAAATTGAATATATTCGAAATGAGTTGCACCATGAAAAGTTTTTGAACCTCTGATATAAAGAACTAAGTGAAAATGAACACATAAAGATTCAAATCTGCAATACACACTATGTATTAAACACTGATGATCAACTGAGCCATCAGAGTCTTAAAAAAATGTTTTTATTGATTCATAGTAAACATATATTTATACAGTTTTTTTTTGCATTTTAGGGTTGATTTTTTAATTGGTGTTCAATCCTTTTAAATTAGATGCACCCTAAGTATGGCTGAGAGATTTATCTTAACTAAATAATAATAATTAGAGTAATGGTCTTAAAAACAACTTGACTTTAATAAACAAGAAACATTTAGATACGAACTAAGTTAGTCAATGTTGATTTTACTGTATCAGAATGTTTAAAAATAATATTCTGTATTAATAGTATAATGAATAGTTTACTTGTAGATTATCCGATGCCTGAAACCTCCGTTCTAAAAACTTTCCTAGAGGAAGTCTGAATCTAATTTTTGTGACTTGATCGCCAGGCTCTGGTTCAGCTGGAAGAGATGCAACAATACGTTGTCGAATAGCCTAGACAAAATCAATTTATATTTAAATAAATAACACACATTTATATTTCTTAAATTAGTGTAATACCTCTTTTTCTGCAGCAACTTGTCTTTCTTGACTTTCAATTTGAGATCGAATTGCTTTTTCTTCCATTTCTTGTACTCTTTTTGTTTCTTCTTTAGCTCTAAAATTATATCTATTTGTTAATTTATATCAGGTTAAATATCAACTGATAATTTTAAAACATTTAAAGCAAAACTAAAAAACTATAAACCACAAATTCTTGTTTTATGCCAATAAATTTCTAAACTATAAATTATGATTACAATAAAAAAAATTTAAAAAATAGGTTATTGAAATGTACCGATCAATAGCCAATGATTGTTGATAAGCTTCATCTTGTTCTACTTTAATCATTTCTCGCATATTACGTTCTCCTTCTTCTTTAATTTCGATTTGCTGTTGTATAGCAAACATTTCTTGAGCATTTATAAGGCTCGATAGTAATTCACTTATATTGCAATCTCCTGTGAAAATGAAAATTATTGTTATGGTAATTCAAATTAGAAAGTATAGAAAAAAACTTAGATGATGAAACATTACCATTTATAACTGACAATATTTCTGTGTTTGACCGATTACGTGTAAATAACACTAAAGCTGGTAGTCTGTTAATGTCAATAGCTCTCAAAGTTATTTCAGCCATAGTACCCAGTGACAAAGAGGCTGATTGCAATAATCTAAAAAAAAAAAATATATATATATATATATATATATATTATATTTACATTACAATTTTAAATTTATAAATAGTTACCTATTTCTATTAGAAGGGTGTGTCATATCCCATCCCCATACTAAAAAATTTGTATTGAGATACTGAACGACTGATTCAAAACATAATAGTTGTGTACAAAATACATTTGACAACACACTGCGATCATGGTGTAAGTAAACAGCTAATAAACGTTTCTAAAATAAATACATTCAAAATTATTGATATTATGCAACTACTTGAGAAAAGTTTGAATAAAACGTATCATTTAAAGTTGAATTCATAAGTATTTTAAATGTTATGAAGAACAACACAAATAATATACAATATATTAGTATATAATAATTAAGGTATTATAATATAGTATAATATAATTGATTATTTACTAAATTATTAATCTATATCATATTAAAAATAATGATACTTACATCCTTAGCAGGTTTAAAACATGCAATTTTGATAGCTTGATCAAGTGTTCCCAAAAAAAACTGAGGTCTCATATCACCATAACGATTTTGAAATTCATCAATGAATTGAATACAACCAGCAAGTTCATCTTCAGTGTCTTCAGCAACTAAATAATTTATCAGCCGATTAACTACTGAAGATTAAAATATATTTTACAGTAGAGATCTTGGTGGTATCTTGAATTTTCTTATTTTAATCAATATTATAATAATATAAGATATATAAAGCTTTTATCATGATAAAATAGATAGGTATGTCAGTAATTTTTTGATACCCATTGCGTTTGCCAACCACTCCCTACCCCATTTATTAGCTGGTTTGCCTCTATATGTTGGCAGGGTAATTTAAGGGCCAATAAAATAAGCTAAACTGGAGAAACAACTCGTATCGTTGCTGACCGATTTTGTCATGATTTTTATGGTCCTTTTAATCAAACTTACTTAATGGTCGAATCCGAGTAGGTGCTTCTGTGTCCATGAACATAGTATCTACATCATCATCATCATCGTCAATACCACTTAATGATTCTGCTGCATCTTCAAATGGATCCTCTTCAGATGATGATGATGAAGTGGATGAAGATGAAGTAGATGATGAAGGCATTGGAGAATCACTTGTTTCCATGTCAATAACAGACTGCTTAAAAAGAAAAAAAAATGTACAAGGATAAATGCCAAAATTAATAACCAAAGTATTACAGTAGTCATTCGATAACCTGGTAAAGTGGTGATGTTAAGCAAAACACTAAAAACTGCAGCATTATTTAAATGGTTTGTCAAATTATTTTATGATAAATGTATGACCATCACGACATATTTTCACATATCGAATATGTATAAATACAATTTTTAGGATACCATAAATCAATTGATAATTTTAACAAAACAATTCAAATTTTTTAATTTAGCAATATGATTTAAATATAACCAAGGTATTCATAATCAGTATACATTGTTACCAATGCTTTTTTTGTAAAAGTATATTAAAGTTATTTATTTATCTTATCAGTTTTGTTGTAAGTAGGTATATCAAATAAAATATAATATTAAGCAACATTTTAATAAATAGTCACTATAAATATTATTAAAACACATTTTTAATTAGCATTTGCAGGTCAATCATAAATTACTAACCGGTTCCATAATTGATTAAAGGTTATATAATAATCATAATAATACAAAAAATACTTACACTTAATCTAGTGTTGTATCTTCTTCTGGTATGTTTAAGTATTGAATTTGAAGGTTTCAATTTAAAATCATGTACTGGGTAATTAATATGAGATTCTTCCAAAGTTGTAGCTGGAGTAACAAAATGTGGCCAACCTAACCATTGTTGATTACTAACAGGTAATTTAGTCAAGCTTGCAACAACTTCTTTCACTTGTGCAACAGTCTGATCAGATGAGAATGACAATTTATAAACTTGATATTCACTTGAAGTTGTAGCTTCCATTGTTATATTTAAAGTGAACATTCGCAAGTTTGCTCTTTAAAACAGTAGTAAAAAAAATATTAAACTACCTAGATAATATAACCATAATATGAAATTAAATAGGTATAAATATTATACCTTCCATTTAGCTCATGGTTTAAATCTTCATTACCACTCATAAGATTTAGCTTAAATCTATCTGGAAGGTTCAATTTGGAAAGTGTATCTTTATTGGAAGGGAGTTGATTATTTGGCCATCCATTAAAGTTTTGTAGGCAACATGGTATGTTACATTCAGCATACACTAATGTCTTTAAGTCATCTAGAATAAAAATGATCATAATTATTAATTAGGTAGGTTTTTATAATATGTAATATTTAAAAGATTGTATAGTTACACTAACAAATTCTAAGTTGTATAAATTAAAGAACCAAATGATCATAGTAATAAGTAAAATTAAGAAAAAACATTGGAATAAGGAATTATATTTTGTTGCAATATGGAACTAATAAAATTATTATAACTGTTAACTATTAACCTACAATTTTTAAAATTAAGTATTGGTTCTTTAATAATTAATCGAGTTATATATGTAGTATGTATAAATAGAAATCACTAAATTAAAAACACAGAATGCTAATAACATTTAAATTACACTCAAATCGTATAAAATTTAGCAAAAATGGTCAGGTGTCTACTATCAGTCCGACCATGGTCGGGTGCCCATTAAAATCCTGACTATGGTTGGGTGTATATACACAGCGTAAAATTTAGCAAAAATTGTGTAAGTACAACTTTTTTGAATTTTATGATTTTGAATAAGCAATAGAATAAAATATTTATGAACAGATTGATTTTATTACAAAGCAATAAATAAATTGATTTAAAAATGAAAATAAATTACCTATTGTTGAACCATCATTAACTTTTAATGTGGCAATAATATGGCCATTTTGTTCAATCTCAATGGTTATTAAACGGCGAGTTTCATTTGACGTTGACGCAGTCATACCGCTGAAATCGTCTGCAATCATTACAGTTGGTGCGCTCAGTTGAGTACTGCGTCCTTCAGAAGGCAAATGTTGAGTGTGTTGTGGTGTAACATGTTGGACGGCAGCCTAAACAAAACGTGGAAAAAGATAAAGTGGATATGGCAAAGCCATAACAAATACCACGTTTTGGTGCAAAGCTCAAGTAATTACCAGTAAGTCCCAATTGAAATTCGACAAGTGCATCAACGCTTCGCCTGCATTGTCGATACCGGTGATGGCCTATAACACAACAAGACAGCAACGATAGAAGAAAGTCGGTGGATCTCTTTGACCTCCACGTTTGGGAGTATGTTACTAGGTATTATTATTACCTGAAAATCGGCTATAATGCCGTTTTTGTCGTCCATATTTCAGCGGAGGGACGAGAGAAGTGGCGTCGGTATAACGAAATAATCACTAGCCAGATCAATTGGACATGACTGATATCACTGTGTTTGGTATCGCTAGCGACGGGGTCCGTGTCGCAGGACAAAAGTTTACTCGCGCGCGATGTAACGATCGACGCCCGACGAACAAAACTGGGACGTTTATATCACTTGTGCGACACACTGACGAAACGATAAGTAACAAAGACGTCGTGCTGCGAGCTGAAATCTGTACCCTACGACGACCACTGCGACTGTAATATTATTATTATTATTAAAGTTCAAAATTATTACACTCCCAGCGACACGGTCGTCACGGTATCGACATTCGACGGAGAGTAGAGAGACTAAAAGGCAAGAACAAACTGCGGCGCACACACGACACACAACGGGAACGTCGGGAACAACGGCGTAGGCCAGCTGTTTAACGTCGGCGGTGCGGGACCTCCACAGCCAAGGTATCAACCGTGACTAGTCACTATATTATTATTATGAAGTGATTGTGCTTTGTGTACTTTACGGTCCTGGTAGTGGTTGTGTGCGTGCGTAGCGTTGATCCGTGGGTATTGTTATATTTTGTTTTGCTATCTATACACAATATTATAATATATATGATATCACAATTATAGTTTTTAGTTCACAGTAATGTCTTTGTACGATAGTCGTGGCTAGCTAAAAGTATTGTTCTGTGCTAAAAGAGAAATCCGAGCACCTGACAACAGCTGCTGATAATACCATCTGTTGTATATATATATAGTACCATATAGTACGCGTTTCCCATTCCACGTTGGTAAATGGTATTGTTCTGTGATTTTACTATGATTATACCAATAACACTGGACGGTGTGGTATTCTGTGATATCGCCTGTTGGATAATTGGGTGCTCGCAAGCTTCACAACCTTGGCGCATTGTACTTAAACATTTGAATATAAATTTATTTATATATTTTATACAGGGTGACTCTTTTAAGTGGGTACACTAATTATCTCGAAAAGTATTTACTTTTTTCAAAATATTTTTTTACATGTTTTCAAGTGGTTGGAAAACCAACATTTTTATTAAAAATAATATTTTTTAAATATTTTTTATCTTTATGATTTTTTAAGTTTTTAATTTTTTGAATGACAACATAGAGTTTTAATTTCAACGAGTGTGAAGTTGGGGGACCAAAGCTGCTAGGGGGCTATTTTTTTGGACGACTAGTGATAAGAAACTTTGTACACCTGGTTGCAGTTTATTATTTTCAAGGCGCTCAACGCTTAAATTACATTATAACACAAGATAGCGCCATATAATTCACCAGTGAATACTGATTTTACTGATTTTAGTATTGTATAATATACTGTTTATTATATAAGTACTTAGATTTATACGATCGATCGGTACAGGCGGGCGCGCGGTTTTAAATTTTTTTGACAATGTTCCGGAAGGTGGTGAAGGGATTTGATAGTATATTCGGAAAGCCAGGAAAATTGTCTACAAGTTAATTATGAATCAAGAGTGCACACGGGTCAACCTTTTCCTGGCTTTCCGAATATACTATCGAAATATAGAAAAGATATCTACTCTTCAATGTGGTTTGAATCCTAGATAAAATGTCAGACTGCCCACACTATTTTATAATATGAAATTGAAATGAACACCAGACGGCTAGACTATAAAATTCCAGAACAGAAAATAGAAAATGTAAACATTAAATTGTGTTATCAATCTAATATCTATTTTGTGTCGATATTTAGTATATTAAAATAATGTTATCATTTTTTTATTGTTATTATTGGCATTTCGCGCCAATTTGTACGATACACGGAATAATAATAATTAATGTTACTCTATGATACATAATATTACTTATTGCACAGTGCAATTTGCTGCCTCAGCGTCAGTGTCAGCATTCAACTTCAGTCTTCAGTTGCGATTTACGATTTTTAAGTGTACAGCCTATTATTTTAATTCACTATTGTTGCTATTCGTCTGCCTTTACTTAAGCCGAGTTGCAGAGAATAAAGATCAATTAACGTCAGTCAAATTTATTTTATCTTAACTTGTTTACGTACTGCAATTTCATTGACATTCATTATTTCAACTTATATAAATACTGTTCAAAGATTACCCTTCCGCCGTCTCGTTGCCGTCTAGGTAATATTAATATATTATTGTGGCTTGAATTATTATTTACATAATACTAAGATTGTTTCACTACTGGGCTACTTCTTTTTCAAGACAATGCACCTTCAAATTAACTCTAAGACATCAAACTTGCATTTGGTTTCTTCATCTATCACACTTGCACATTTATAGTATGACAAATTAGTTCAGTAAAACCAATTTTATGTTGTTAGCTTTATTATTAGAGCAAACTGACTCATTATCAAATTTAAAGGTGAGAATAATATCCAGGCCAATGAATCTCATTGAATTTTAAACTTCAAGTGAGATAATAATCTTCAAACTGTAATATCTTACATACCCTTTAATATAGTAACCTTTAAGTTTGATAAAGGTTAAATTCATTCTAACTTTTAAATGTATGCAACTTAATGTGATAGGCTTTATTTTAATTTGCTATGTTATGCGCTTGTGAGATGGAGACAGTAAAAATATCTGTTTGTTGTCTTCTTATGTAAATATATTTAACATAACATGTATTCCTTAAAAAATGTTAACCATTATTTTAATGTACAATTAAACTTTCAATACATGTAAGTTATACCATCCTCTAATGTTGGTCAAAATAATAGTAGAGCATTATTGAGCATATAGAAAAAGTGGACATATCTTTAATTTATTGTGTTGTAGAGTAAATACAATTATTATCAAAATCAACAAATTATAATCACTTTCAATACTGCCTCCCATGTATGTATTAATATTTGATTCTGTCAATAAACGATGGCGGCGCCGCGGAAGCAATGCGAAAGCAGATCCCGCGGCGTCATCGGTTAAAATGGAAAAAAAAAAGTATGTTATTATGATGCTTATATTATTAAAAGTATCACATCATGGCCAATATCATAATATGTATCATACAATTAGATATTTTATTGTTAATAAAATAACAAAAAACTGTTTTGTAACTATATATGTTTTATTTTTCTAGGATAATTTGATAAAATGACAAAGTCTGCTATGAGAGGCGCATTAATTGTTTTAGAAGGCTGTGATAGATCAGGAAAAACAACACAATGTGCAAAACTGGTTGAAGCTTTGAATAATATGAAAATACCTGCAAAAAAGATATCTTTTCCAGATCGATCTACTCCTATTGGTTCATTAATCAATGATTATTTATCAAGAAAAATTGAGTTACCAGATCGATCAGTACATTTATTATTTAGTGCTAACCGTTGGGAACTAGAACCAGAAATTCGTAAGCAAATTGAATCTGGTGTAACATTAATTGTGGATCGGTACTCGTATTCTGGTGTAGTTTTTACAAGTGCTAAACAATGTGTGGATTTTAAATGGTGTTGTGGACCAGAAAATGGTTTACCTAAGCCAGATATAGTGATGTTTTTAAAATTATCAACTAGTGAAATGGCTAAACGATCTGGTTTTGGTGATGAAAGATATGAAAATATTGAATTCCAAAACAAAGTTGATATCAATTATGATAAATTTAAAAATGATAATTTTATTCAAGTAGATGCAGCTCAAGATGTGTCAATTTTAACAGATACTCTTTTAGCACAAGTTTTAAAAACTATAGATACTGTTAAAAACCAAGAATTAGACGATTTAGTTTTACCATAAAATCAAGTTACCAATGCTAACAATATTACCATAGTACATTTTAAATCACTTGATGAATTATTTTTTCTTAAATAATCTTCATTTCACTTTATTATGTTTTGTAAAATTTGTATAATTAATATAAATGTTATCAATTATTTTCAAATCACTTTTTTAAATTAAGTTAATGTATACCTACCTGGGTTTGATTTAATTATAATTAGTATTCATAAGTTATTCTTAAAGTTATAATTTTGAGAGTATCAGAAGATATGTTTTTTTTTTACAAAATATTGAATATTAGAAAAACATCAAATGATTCTTATTTATTTATTCAGTGACATACAATATACCTAATATATATTATTATATAATTTACCAATTAATTATGTGTTATAATTGGATAGGCTATTGTTAAAATCTTATACATTTATATATAATATAGCCACAGACACCTGATTCAGTTCATTTATTATATATATATACATTAATGCAACAATACAAAGACATTAAATTATAGTTTATCTATATTGTGGTTCATACTTACTGCTATAGTCAAGGATTGGGAAGTATCAAGTATAATGTATCTTATTTTGCCAAAAAATGGAAAATACTACATTTCTACTGAATAAACCTTTGATTTTGATTTGCAGGACACACTTATTATACATTTAGACAAATACTGAGTGTAATTGTGGTACAACAGCATTAAACAAGTTGTTTGCTAACATGTTAAAGCGATGTTGCCTGTGGCTTGTTGACGACAAAATAGATTAATCTAATTATCTATATATTATTATATTACTCTACTATCCCATTCTACTAAAATAATATTAAATTTGCGCCTTGTGGCACTACCAAGAATATTATGGAATCATATATGAGCAAACAATTAAAGAATGAGTGCACGTTTTTTATACATTCAATATGCATTGCTTGTTAGATGTAGATATGTAGTATATAAGCCATTAAATTATTTAGTCATGGTGTTTGCCATAGGCGTAACTAGTGGGGGACTTGGGGGGCTAAGCTCCCCAACATTAATTTTAGCCCCCTCCCCTCTGTCATAATTCCTAGTCCCACAATCCCGTCAAAAGTAGTAAAATTTTTAAACCTAAATTTAAAATATCGTTTTTTTTTTATTAATATCTTGGAAAAAATTTTTTTTTTTTTTGGTTATTAAACTATATTATTGTATGTAATGATCCCGTGTAACTGTGTAAGACGTATCTTACCATCGTGTTGTGTAGTTTTTACAACATAAAACTACTATATATATATATATATATATATATATATATATATATATATATAATAACTATAATTTTCTTATACTGAGCGGAGGCTTAAGCTGTAAATTGGAATAATATGTTAAAACCTATATAAATATTTAACCTCAATACCATTTTGTTTATCATTTGTTTTAAAATAATAAAATAAAATATTAATTTACATTTATGTTACATGTATAATGAATGAAATGTGTTTGGGGGGTGTAGGGGGCGGAGCCCCCCACTTAATTTACTTATAATAAAAATTCTAGGGCTGAAACCCCCCTAACTTTAAGGGATAGTACGCCTATGGTGTATGCAATAAGCAATACACATAGAACATGATAAAAAATATTCCGTGGTTTAGACCTTGGTTAGTATAAAGTCTATCGTCTATGATGGAGAACAGGAGAACTATTATAGACATTATACTAAGTATAGTATAAGGTCTATGAGAACTTACTATAGACTAAATTAATTGTGGTAGATACTAATCATGATAAAATACTATTAATACTAATGTACCATACATCAATTACACAGAATTGTTCAATCGCAAGTTATTGTATAATAATATGTTGAACAGAAATTTGTGCATAAATGCATAATAGGATAACAGTGCAACCATTACATTGATACATAATTTGTAAAATGAAAAAATAATTATTCGAATTCAAAGTTTACAAGTTATTTAGTTTGTTTTTGTTTTTCGGTAGTTCAGATCATAGGTAAACAACTTACAATATAGGTAGTCCTGTAATTTGTAAACAAAAACCCAATCAGCTGATCAAATATTTTGGTGTCGTTTTAATCGTAGAACATTAATGTTCTATTTCTATGCTTCAATATCATTGTTATGCATTGTACCACAGATTATATATATATACCATAGCTTTATCTATGAACCAAGTACTACCCCATTTTTGTTATCACTTAAATAGTAAAAACCATATCAATTAAATTATTTCAATAATACATTTGATTTATTATAGGTACGAATTACGTATGCACGGAACTTCAACATATTTTAATAGATACCTAATAATTATTACATACACATTCTGTATATTTTCATAGTTATTTATTTGAATGATCAGTATGGCGATATTGGTTCTGTCCAATACATCAATCGTTTTCTAAAATTAATAAATAAGAACTCACTCTCTGTTTGTCGTAAAAGAAATGATGCCAGATGATAATCCCGTCAACGACCAGAGGATTTCTTTATTTTTGAGAAAACTTTGGACATTGGTCTGCAGTAAAGAAACTGATGATGTGATTACATGGAGCGAGGTAAATTTGTATATTTTTATTTATTTTTCTAAATGATTTATAAGCATTAATTATAAACTTTATTATTCTCCCACAGTTGGTTATTTCTGCTGTTAATAGGTACTTATATTAAATATTTGAGTACTTATAAGTTTTTATTTTTTAGGATGGTGACAGTTTTATTATAAACAATCCTGTTGAATTCTGTAAGGTTCTACCAAGATATTTCAAGCATAATAACTTTATGAGTTTTGTACGGCAGTTACACATATGTAAGTCACTTTATCATCATTATCATAAATAGGTAGGTTCTCAATGCGTTTGAAGTGAAATAAATTCAATGTATTGTCTGTTGGTAATGCTAATAATGATTTTTCATTTACTTACTATTTTAAACAAATTGCCTTATTGTTATTTAAATTTGTTTTAAACTAAATATTAATGTTAAAAGCACATCAAACCTGACAATTTTAAAATGCTAATAAACTTATTGAAAATATGAAAAATTCTCAGGATATCATCTATTGGTAACTTCCCTTTCCTGCCAATAAATCTACCTCCAATTTACTCATTGTGTAACTATATAATTACAATTATAAATGTAAATAAAAAAACATTTAAATAAAAATAAAAAAGAATTTAACGAAAGGCTATGGGACCGTGGATAATATTCTTATTTCTTACTTTTTAATCTGGTGATTGGCCAATTTACTGAGAAAGAACAGATCTTATAGATATAATGTCCTCTTATTGCATTGACTAATGTCAGAATAATATAATAATATAATATAATATAATATTTATATATTAAATTATGAACTTAGATTATATCTATTCTAATGGTTAGTTAGAATAGTTATATATTTCTATTCAAACGTCAAGTTTAAATTTGAATATCAATTATTTTCTTAATTAGTTACCTACACACTGTTTCATTTATAAGTAATTTTGGGTGACTGCCCATTATTATTCAGTTTAGTAAGATCTTGTGCATGGATTAAATCGATTTTTCTAACTTTCATTTCCAACATTCAGTCAAATAATTACTTTACTTTATTAATCTTAACAAAATGCAAGATAGGTGGTTGTTAAAATAAAGTGGAACACGGAAATTAATTTTACTGATTGCTGCCATCTTGTGCATAAGCCCACTGTCTGAGTTTTCTGATAAAACTTAAAAAAAAATACATTTTTTCATAATAACTTAAATTGTATAGTATTTTTTTGAATCTTTGACTCAATATGACTAACTATCTAAAATAACTTATTTCCGGGCTTATTTCCAAATTTTGATCAATATAAAGAATGATATAATTTTTTGTTTTTATTCTACTTTAATATATAATAGTATATTTTATATTTATCTTATAATTTTAGATGGTTTTAGTAAAAGAATATCTGATGTTGATCACACATCTAATCATGGAACATCTTGTGAATATGCTCATCCATATTTTTTGAAAGAGCATCCTTGTTTATTGTTATCAATTAAACAAAAAAGAGGGGACAAATTAGTGAGTAAATATGGTGGCTATGAGTTATGTTATGACTTATGATTATAGAATGTTAAATATATTTCTATTTTTATTTACAAATTAAATAGCATCAAGGCTTAAAAACCGACATTGATTCAATTGAAACAATAAGTACACTATTGAAAGAAGTGAACTCAGTTAAAGATAAGAATAAGATGCTTGATTCTAAATTTACTGCTATGAAACATGAAAACGAGTGTTTGTGGCGTGAATTAGCAGTTATTCGACAAAAGCACATGAAACAACAAAGAATTCTCAACCAGGTTTGAATTGAATGACATAAATGATTATTCACTAGTTAACAACCACTATTATATAAGTTATTTATATTATATTAAAAATAAATAAAAAATGCTGTATTATATGGTGACTATTAGAATTGTATCTTCTTAAATTTCTACAAATTGAATCTTCTGAATTTAAAATACCTCCAAATTGTGTGACAAGTTAGTTACTGAGAGTGTCTGTTGATTAGAAAATTGTCCATTTATGTTTTAATTTTCTTTCAATTACTAATATACTTAAGTTATAAATAATATTTTTATTAATGTTACATAGAGCTTTATATAAAAAGTTATTCTATAATAGTCAAGTTTCCATTTATTTCAACCATTTATTTAATATTTTAAATTAATGTAATTGTCACTTATATATTTTTATATTGAGTGGTAATAATCTATTACTATTTATTCACTAATACAGCCAGTTGACTTGAAAAACTAGTTTTAGAAGAATATATGATAATATATAAAACGAGTTAAGTATTCTATCATCAATCTATTATTTAGTGCCAATATTCTAGTCATAAGGATTTAAAATAAAGTGATAGTTTTTTTTTTCCATTATTGTATTACTTAGTATTATTTTAATTTAAAATAAAGTGAGTAACACACACACAAAACCCACCATATTAAAATCAATACATTCATCATTTGCTCTATGTAAAAAATAATGTAAAGGATTTATATTTTAAATGTATTATCACGATTTCTTAATTTAACATTTTTTTTTGAATATTAATAGCAATTTTTATTGGTGCTTTGTATTGAATAATGATTTTGTATTTATATTAATTGAATTTAAACTATAAATATTTGGAATTTCAGTTAATCCAATTTTTAGTTACCTTAAGACAACCTAGTACCAATAATACATTGTGCCGAGAAGTAAAAAATAATGTCAGGTATGTTCTCCCTATTATGCATCATAAGGCATCAGAAAAGGCGAACTCTGAAGGAACATTTACTGTAAGTTTCTGTTGTTTTTATCAATTAATGATCTTGTACAATTATTTATAAAATATATTTTATTATTGAGAAGAATCCTAAGTATAAACCATCCACATCATCAGGACCTGTGATTCATGAATTAGATGCTGCTGATATTCTGAATTCAAATGAAGATAGTAAAGTTCATGGAGGAATTTTTAAGTAATATTTTCTAATTATTATTAAAATGCAACTTATATAAATGTATATAGTATTATTGTTTTGTATCTTATAGTGATGTAGTAGAGTCAGAAGGTGTGGTACTTAGTCCTAGCAGTGTCTCACAAATGTTAAGTAGCCCCAGTGGTTCAACAATTGAAGAGATATTTGCACCAAATGAAATTATAATGAATTCACCATTAGATGACTTAATCAGAGAAGTGTCTGTGTCTCCTACTGAAGAATTATTAGAACCAAAAACAACAGTTGTAACTGTTTCTTCATCTAACCCAGTAACAACAAAAACAACAACAACAGCTATAACTAGTAGTAAAACATCTAAAAAAAGAACGAAAAAAGACACAAACCCTGTGAAGAAAAGAAAAACAACTCTTGCTGATAGTGTTCAAACTCCAAAACCTATGTCTTCAGCAGTACCATATGTCATTAAAGTGGAGCCAATGGGAAATGATCCACCCGTAATTTCTATTCCTGACATGGATTTTGTTGAGCCTGAAGTGTAAGTGTAAATTAATTTAAATATAATAATTATTAGTTATTTTGTGATAGTATTCTAGTAAGATATTGATAATAACTAGAACTTGATTTATATATTTTTTAGTATTCTTTCTTATTAATTATTTATTAAGTTATTATATTTATTTATAGTACCTAGGTAAATGTATTTCAAATTTTAAACTATAGAATTTCTCGGCGCATCCGAGTTGGGTCCCGAGTACTAGGGGCTAATTGCAGGTAGTGTAATAGTTGGATCCCGGATTTTAAAGGTACTATACTAGTTGGGTCCTGGATTTTTATAGGTACTATACTAGTTGGGTCCTGAATTTTTTTTGGTATTCCACTAGTTCCTGAATATTTTTTGTTAAGTACTATACTATACTAACATTTTCATTCCCATTTTAACAGACTGTCTATGATCTATTTAGACCACAGGAATGGTTAAAAATGTTTTTTACAGTTTTTTTTTTTAAATATTAAAATATATAATATAATATATAATCATAAATTGCAGGAATAATCAATCGATTTGATTTTGTGAAATTAATGTCGTATAAATTTTTATCAACACACATGTGATTTTTCAAAAAATATTATTTTATTTGTATTTATATTATATAATTGTTTTAACATTTTTAATATTTTTACCAACACAAAAGTGATTTATTTTTTATAAAATTCTAGTAACTTAATTAAATTAAAATATTTTAATGGAAAAGAAACAAAACAAAAAAACAAAAAACTGTAAAAAACATTTTTAACCATACCTGTGGTCTAAATAGATTATAGACAGTCCTAAGTCTGTTCAAATGGGAAGGAAAATGTTAGTATAGTGAAGTACTTAACGAAAAATATTCAAGAACTAATGTTGTAGCTAAAATAATTCAGGACCCTACTAGTGTAGTAAACTAGTTACTATAAAAATCAGGGACCGAACTAGTGTAGTACCTATAAAAATCTGGGACTCAACTAGTATAGTACCTACAAAAATATGGGACCAAACTAGTGTAGTACCTAAAATAATTCGGGACCCTACTAGTGTAGCAATTTTAAATTTGGGACCCAACTCGGATGCAGCCGAATTTCTGTTCCCTTTTTATCATATCTTCTCTTATCAATGTGATAAATGGTCAAAACAAAAATGTTAATGGAATTGATATGTTAATATTTTAAGCATAGCGCTAATTCAGTCTTATGGTATAATTCTTGGAAATCTTTAATTTTTTAAATTAAATTGTGTATTTTAACAATTGCATTTCCCTTTCATGTATTTATAAGCTTTTAAGGCTTATTTAATATATTTTATCTAGTTGGTCATACATGCTTTGAATTTATTATTATTTTTTATTAAACATTTTGGATAATACAATTTGAATATGGCTTAGGTACTGAAATATTTAGTTGTACATTTTTGTATTTTTGTTTTTTATTATTTAGTTGATTTAATTTTTTTTTTGTTTCAGCACTATTTGTAATAATGATGATGTATGGAATAATGAAATAACTTCCAATAATTGTGATAATATGCAGCTTGCTAATCCAGAACCTAGGCAAGTTAATATATGTGATGGGAGCAGTTCTGTATCACCAAATTTCATTAATAATATTATTCAAAAGTATGATGTTGTCTGGCTATTTTTTATGTTTTGGAAGATTATAAATAGTGTTAAAATATTAAATATAAATTATATTTTAGCAAATCTCTATTTATTAATTTTCTACGGTAACATACACATTAGTAAGACTGAAACCACCTATGCAAGGATAGTGTTCTCTTAAAATATATATAATAATATATATAGTATACTCATAGGCGTGCGCAGGCCTCTTTTTCAGGATATGCAGAAGGCTGACAATAGCGCGCCCTGAAAGTTATTTTAGGCTCGTAAAATTATGATAATATGTATACACAATTCACAAATATTGAAAAAACCTGCTGTTTAATAAAAAAAAATATTGTAATAAATACCATTACATAATACAAGAAGTATGAATTTCGCAAATACTTGGTAGTTGATAACTGATACTGGATGTTTTAATTTTCCAGAGTCGATGTTCGCCCCTCACAGAACTTCAGGGTATGCAGCTGCATACCCTGCATACCCCCTGCGCACGCCTATGAGTATACTATATATATATATAATAGTTTATTACTATATTATATGGCAAGCACATTAAGTGGGCTGTTTCAGTTATGAAAATGATGTGTGGTACAAGCACTAATGCTACATTTCGTCTATGAAATTGCCACATTAGCTACACATACTATTTTTATTAGACTTTTGCCACCCCAAAACTATGTCAATTAGCATTATAGTTATATCCAACTGTTTTTACCATTCTCGGTACATAAATCTACTAAACTATTTTATATAATAATATAAGAGTTACCCATCTACCAGCTAGTATTTAATATATTAGACAAACCATACCTATTGGTTACTTAGATTAATCTGATTTGGGCAGAAACTTTACTGTTTGATAGATGGAAAATTTAATTTACCCACGCTAGTATTAAATAACGTGATGTTTCATAATAATGATATTAGTTTTGTAAAAAATAATTTTTTTTTACAGGGAGTCTGTTTCCAAACAAATTGATTTGGTACAAGCCGACTTGGAAAATTTGCTGAAGGGATTAAATGATAAATACACATTTGACGCAAATATGTTTCTTAATGTAAGTAAAAAAAATTCTTTACCTTAATACTTTAATAGTTATTTTTGATAACTAACTTAAATTTTTATTTAGTTTATTAATGATGATCCAACAAATTTAAATTTACCTATGACATCAGAAGAGCAGACACTTAATGATGGTATGTAAAAATTCCAGTATTTGTATTTAAAATTAATTTGTAGTTTTTGGTTTGGCTTTGTGGATGCTAATTCTTTTTAGTTTTCTCCATGTTGCACATTTAATATTCGTTTGTACATAATAGGTACTTTTATATAATTTAATATATCTAAATACTTATTTTATTTTAACATTTAACAATTAATGTTTTATGCTTTGATATTTTAGCCAAAAATGGGCTGAATGTTACACCAGATAATCAAATTGTGTCATGTCTATCACCAAATACTTATGATCTAAATGATTTAATGACAGCTTCAGCAGACTGGACAGTACCAAACACTCCTATGTCGTTTGATTCAGCATATGAAAATGATACATTAAATACTCCAGTTATAACTGATTCTTTATTAGATACTGACTCACTTTTTCCTAGCATAACTTCACCTGATATTCTTAAAAAATAATTTAGATAACAAAATAATGTTAATGTTTACAATATATATCATTTTTTTTTTTTTTTTTTAGTATTTTTATGTAATGAAGATCAAATTTTGTTCTAAAAAAGATAATTTATCTTTTACTGATGAACAGTATGTGTTTATCTAATTATTTATTTTAATTTCTTCACTCAATTCACATTATCATGGTACAATTAATAAAATATTGTTTTTTTTTTTTATACGTATATACATTTACATATAAAATGCAATGTAGTGTTATTGATTTGTAGTGTGTATAACTTATAAAATCATAACATTTTTTCTTAAACTTAACTAATTTAATGATTAACAAAAATATAATAACTTGTTTTTTAATTATTTAATATTTTCATGATGTTTCAGATTTAACTGATTTAGGAAAATTATTTATTGAAATATAACAATGTAAATTCTATAAGTTTGTAACTAATAGGTATTAGTTTAATTTGTTGAATGTTGTCATACAAATATTTAAATGCTAATTTGTTTAATTTATTAATAAATATTACTATTTCTTTTGTCTATATAACAACACAATTTATTTAAATTCATCAACACAACAATAATATATTATTAATTTAATATTTAATTAATAAACAAAATTCTTAATACATAATAATTTAATTATGAATACAATTATTATAATTAAAATATTTCATTATTATAATTAACAAATATGAAATGTTTAAAAATAGTTTGAATGAATTGGATGGATTTATTTAAAACTAAATATTTTTGATTTGATGAAAAATATTTAGGATTATAATCAACAATAAATGCATCTTACACAAGAATAAGATTTTTATACAGGTTGTAACATGTCTTTTTGACTAACGGCGGTGGTATGCATCACGTGGTCATATTAAATAATGATAATATATATGTATTTATTATTGATTACCTGTCTTTTAATGATAACAAAACACTGATTAGCAAGATATAAATTTAATTTTCAACAAAACATTGAAAATTGTTTAAAAATGATGTAACCAAATTAAAAATTTCAAACACCAAAACTGTTTTTAAATACTTATTTATAAAATAGCTATTTTTGGATTATAAGAAAAAAATTTAATACAAAATTTAAATCATTTAATTTTAGTTGTAAAAAAATTAATTAATAAAATAAGACATATAAAAATTATAGCGGAGAGCTCTAGAAATCATAACAAAACAATTTAAAAATATAGAAAAGAAAAAAAGTTATAACATTAGTCAAATAGACCTGTTACACCCATATATTAATACTTGTGATTATTAAGTACTATTTTGTTTGATGTAATAAATAATTTAAAATAGGAAGTTGTTATAGTAAAATTGAATTATATATAAATTATACAATGATAATTATTATACAACTTGTATTGTTTGACTTAATTGTTAAATTTCCAACTTTATCAATGAAATAACCTTTTAAAATATAAAGAAAAATATAACATACATTTGTTAACTTCTCCCGGGGAAATAACGTCAAAAATCTAGCCGGCGGACCGAGAATCGAACTCGGGTCTCTCGCTTACCGGGCGATTGCTCTACCACTAAGCTACCCGACCGCATAGACCCATGACGCTATATCCCCAAGTTAACGGATGTTTACACATTGGATGGTGTTGAAAATATTGAAAAATTTGCTTCATGTGATGATAATTTCTATTTACTTGATATCTTGCTATACTTATAATTAATTTATAATTTAATATTATGAATAATGTAATACTTTGACTTTATAATATGTTCAAAACATCAAAATCCTTGTGTACAACATAGTCATATCTCATATATATTACACTATTTAGTATAATAAATCCGGACAATTTTTGTACATTGATAGGCCTCTGTTTTGGAGGTTAAGCCATCCCAGTTGGTATTTTATTATATTCTAGAAACAAATAGTGGATTAATGTCCACCATTTTAGAAGAAATGTAAAGAAATTTGAAAAATATATTGTTATCAAATAATAAACATGCAAGTAGGTATAAACATAGTTTAATATTTAATTTAAATAGGTAGTCTGTTTAAGATCACAATTTTATTAATTTCTTAGGAATTATAAAATTTACTTTAAATAACTTAATAGATATTTTAGTTTGTAAATTGTGAATTCATGAACATTTAAAAGCAAATTTGGCTATTTTTATCAATTTTAGATTTTAGATTTGAGTTTTCTAAATTCTACGTATAAAGTATAAGATAAAAATACTTTTTTTTTTATTACTTTTTTTAAAGTTAAAAACTATTAAGAAAAAAACCGATCCAATTTTTTTTTTTGGAAAATGTTACTGTATCTGCAGTTTTAATTGTAGATATTTTAAATCAATTATTGTGAGCTGATTTTAATTTATAATAATCTGCATGTGAACCTAATATTCAATCAATTGATCCTTATAAGTAACGCATTATGAACACCTTGGTTATATTGTTCCATATAGTGTTATATGAAACATAGTTATCTACTTTACTATATCTAATATATTGAACAGATGTATCCATGGTTTAAATATAGTCAGGTATAAATGCCTATTATTTATAAATCATAACTTAAAATTGTTAAATTGTTAAATTTTAATTTGGTGTATAAAATCAACGTAGAACCCTAATAGCGATAGAGGTACACAGGTACCTAGTTAATATTATTTCATATACATTCCTAAATAGTCACTTTCTTAGTGTATATAACCATTTATATTTTTAGATAGGTACGTTTACATTTTTTGTACAAAAATCAAAGAAACGTATTTACATTTTTGTAGTTAGGTAGTTATCTAACTATTATTATGAATAGATATATGTTAATGAGAATAATGTAAAATTATTTGTTTATTAGTTTGAATCCTAAAATATCAAAATAGTGACAAAAAAGACCCTGCGAGAAATTATCAAAACATAATTAACACAAAATAAATATAAATTGTAACTATTATAGTTACTAGTTAGGAATAATAATATGATTCATTTCAAGCTTAACAACCAATGTTACAACAATGTTTAACAATAAAATATAAATATAAAAATTAATGGAACAATATCTTATAAGCTAAGTAATAATCTGAATACAGGCAATTAAATTTATTATTTTCCGTTTGGTCATGGACATTGAATTTAGGACACTGAAATATTGTAAATAATATTGTCAAATTCAAGGTTTCAACTGAAATACCATCTTCGAAACTTTATTTTGTTCAGAATATGTAGGTAACCTTGTTTATTATTTGTATGCAGTTACCTACTATTTGATCATAAAACATTTCCGTGTATGTATCCCGACCATAAAAATTAAGAGAAATCTTAATCTATTTCTAGGTATATTTTATTATTATGAAATTGTGCTATAATTGGTACCATACGGGAACCGCATTATATGCAATATAATTATATAACCAATAGGTAATAACTAGTCGTTGGGCACGTAAATTGATATGCTAAATCTAAGCCTACAAAGCTATAACATAAGTTCCTCCGACCGTGGAAGGTTTAGTAGATAAATACGCCAATTTAATTCGAGATCATTGGTTTCCGTTTATTTCTATTTAGTCGATCCCATAATAGCAAGACGCAATCAGCATCGGTGAAAGTATTAAAATATAATACCTGCCTACTTACAAATTATAATTTGTATAGGTGATAGGTACCCAAGTAGCATTAGAAGGTATCTAATGATTTATTTGGAATGCTACGCGAATGTCAAAATAAATAAAATTAGTGAATTGAATATACGTAAGCTGACCTATACATATATATATATATACTCGTATATTATTATAATGTACCTGTATAATACAACTTTTGGAATTTAATCTTCTAATATGAATTAAAGTTTAGAGTCCTTATATTATTATTATTATTATGTATCGTTTTAAAAATTATCAATGCAAATATATTTAAGACTAGTTTTATTTATCCTAAATAATCTCGATCGCGGTTTTTAGTATGTTTTATCAATGCCTATATCGATAGTAGTTTATTTCATCCCTGTAACTACGATTAGGTAATAATATTCGTTTTGGCACTTCGATTCAATTAATTAGGTATTATATTTGAATAGAATCCTGGGAATCCGTCACACCCGCCATTGGCCAAACGACAATTACGTCATTTTTGTCTGTAATAGTCTCTTCGGATTGTTCTGGTGACGACGGAATAGGCGATGTCTGTGTACGGCGAGACCTTACGCTTTTGCTAAAAAAAAAAACAACAACAACAATATTAACACAAATAACATGACGAAATTACGTAAGTATAAATTAATAACAATGTTTCAGACGTATGTCGAATGTAAATTTGTAATAATGTAATATTATATGGTTTCGTCCCATTATTGTAGGCACTGCGTTCGTGTCCATATGCTATACGCTTACCTATAAGTACTAATTAGTTTTGAGTTTCTGACTTATAAATAGTAAAATAATTATTGCTGTTGTTTTGTAATTATTACCTCAGACAATACTGCTGTGCACTGCACAAACGTAGTACCTACGTTACCTTACCTATACATTTCATAGCCAGTATAGCGGATCGTGTTCATCAAATTAGATCCCACCACCTCAAGGACAATGTTCTATAGATCTAATAATATTATATTACATTATTATGCATACCTAATTTATTTATGTAATAGTTATATTAATAATTATACCTAAGTGTACAGGTTTTTTTAAACTTTTTTATCATATTTATGTTATTATTAAAAACAAAAGCATACCTAATATTATAATATTCGAATAATATCAATTAGGTATTTGTTTATAATTTATATGCTATGACTTAAATCAGGTAACAGTATAGACTATACATCGTATATTCGCATCAACAAACGGGTTTATTAAAAATATAGTATGCGTTATGTCTTATAAAAACATTTTTACGTATTTTTATATAGGTAGTGAAAAAAGCCACATTAAAAAAAGGGGATTAGATTAGATTAGAGTATCTCCCCCCCCCCCAAAAAAAAAAAGTATGTACGCCACTGCAGATATCGTGGTGCATATGCTAAGGATCACACCAACCCCGTTGAGTCCAAACTGTTTAGGTCATAGCGAAAAATCAAATAGTTGAAAAATAATGTTGAGCTCCCCAATAAGTTGTCTTTTGTGCAATATGTGTTATGAAACGGTCACTATTCATTTGTGCACACAATAGTGTGCAGATACGGCTTATGCGTCTTGTCTTATATAGTCGTGTAGGTACTCGTGTGTGAATCACACTGTGTGATCTAGTCCCAATTCGTGTAGGTAGGTTGTAGCCTTATAGGGACCTATGTGCTACACGTCACATCATATAACATCAGCAGTAAATAATAAATGCGATTTAGAAATGATCAAAATTTTTACACCTTATTTGTGCCACATTTAAAATAATATTCAACTATGTACCTACCTACATTATTCATAGGTGAAAATTAAAAAATGCATTCGAGCGTAAATATCGAAAACTTACTGATTGTTTTCGGACTGGTGGGCGTACAAGTCGTCTTGGTCTTGAGCTATGTACGAACACCGGCAACACATCCGTTTGCTGTGCACTTTGAACACGTGGGTAGCCAACCGTTCGGCCCGGGCTGCTTTGTATTCGCAGAACATGCACTCGTAGGGTTTCATGTGGGTGTTGAGGTGCCGTTTTAGACACCAATTGTCGACACCCGACCACGGGCAAAACGTGCAGCAATACCGTTTCTCGAAGTTTTTCCGGCTGCCTTTGCCCTTCGGTTTGGTAAACGTCGCCGTACTCGTCGGCACCACCGAGTCTACCGCCAAAATGGCATCGGGCGCAAACATCACCTAGACATCACATGTATGTGGCCGGTTATTAATAATTAAGATATATTAACCTACATTAAAGGTTAAACATGAGTATACATTATATTACGCAGAGTCTTAGTCGTGTACCATTTGTGCAATTTCTTAGGCTGCAGTTGTATTGTAAACTCAATAACGAAATAATCATTATGCAATGTAGGCGATAATATGCATTATATAATTCGTTATATCGTTAAACGTAAAGCATATTTTACTTATATATATTATACTAGGTATATGGAGTTGCAATGTAGCATCCTAATATAAATTTTACACAATATATTTGATATATATATTATTTTAAGAGGTTTTTGAGTGTTGGTTAATTTAATTCAACATAAATTATGATTTCACGAACTATTGAATTAATTCAATCCGAAAAGATAAGTATATGAATGTATTGAAAATAATTTTCTGAATTCAACACATGATTATTGGGTAGTGATTAGACGTATAGTGGCTGTTAAATGTATAGGCAATTTCATAATTTGTATACGACTTATTGAGTTTTTTGGTACCTATACAAATCTTGCACGCGTCAAACGAAAAATCAAAATCTAAGTTCAACTCACCGGTTTTATCTGGTTAGCTGATATCGGTATTTGTATAGTGTGCGTGCCGGTCTGTTCGTTAAAATTGACCACGGCGATGTTGACGACTGTCTGCTGCTGCTGCTGCTGCTGTTGTTGTTGTTGTTGTTGTTGTTGGTCGTCCAACACGAGGGGATTGTTAGCTGCTATAATCGGCACCGGGGGCGGTGGTTGTTCGTCGATCGTCCGCGACACGATGATCTGCGTCTCCGGTTCCAGCGACGGTGGGTCGTCCGAGTACAGCGTCACCCTCTGCAGTTGTTGTTGATGGTGAGCCGCCACCGCGGCAGCAGACTTACCAAAAGGGTCACGTTTCACCCGGCTCAAGCAGTACTCGTGGTCTCTGTGCATGCGCGTGTAGTGTTTCTTGACGTGATCGGCCCGGTTGAACTGCTTCTGACATATGTCGCACTGGAACGGTTTGTCCTCCTTGTGTATGTTCTCGTGCCTGGTGTACAGGTCCCGTCGGTCGGTGGCGTATGGACAGTGGACGCAGTTAAACCGCTTCTGAGCGGTCTGCGTTTCCGTGTCGGCCGCGTTCAGTTGCATTTCGTCGTCGGCGGCGGCTTCCGATTCGGCAGATGCCGCCACGGCGGCGGCCGCTGCTGCCGCGGCTGCGGTGGCTATCGCTTTATCCGCCGCCGTCTTCAACCGGCCCAGGTAGCTGGTGACCTCTTCAAGTACCGGGCTCTCTTTCCACGATTTTCGGCCGGCCTGTTGATGCGTCCCGTGTTCGGCCACCACGTTATGCTGTCGGGCCAAATGCAAGCGAATGCACTTTGTGTACGCGCTCGCGTACGGACACTGCGGGCACTGGAACACCTTGACGTCTGCGTGCGTGCCCAGCCAGTGTTCGGCCACGCTAGACAGAAGGCCCATGGAATCGCATTCCTGACATTTGAACAGTTTCTTGTCCACGTTGTAGCTGCCGATTTTCGACGTAGTCCAAGCAATCGTCTCCTCACTGGTCACCCAAGGGTCGTCCTCGGGCTGCGATTGTTCACCGAACGACTCGGCCTCATCGTTGTCGATCATGCTCAGGCCTTCTTCTACCATTTTGTACGCATCTTGGCCAGCAAACTGCCTGTCCTCGGACGACGACGTTTCTTGCCCGTAAATTTTTTTCGTAATCTCTTTGAACATGTCCTCGTAAATATCCATTTGCACATCTGCCATCGCGGCGTGCCTACCATCTAATTCGTCCACCGGGATCGTTGTACGGTGTTCGTGTCACCCTAAATTTATTAAAATATCTGAAACACATTAATATAGAATTTATATATACGTGCATATTTTTTATTGCATAATATTATGCATTTAGGTAGTCATGAAGTATCAATAATTAATTATGCTTTGATGCATTTCGATGGTCTACTTTTTATAGGCTGCACTCATATAGACGGTGCGTCGAAGTTCTCACTGTGAACGTGGGTAGTGCGGCCGCCAGCTTGTGCATATAGTAAAAAACCAAAAACAGCATAATATGTGTTTTATTTTTACATTATAATTTGACCATCGTATCATGATATTATGATTTATGAATAATATTCCTTACAAGTTTCAGTTACCAGTAACAGTTTCTGATTTTTGATTTCAACGTATTTGTTATATTGACTTATTATGATAATACATAACTGCAAAGCAGTCCGTAAGCTTGGAATGCTCTGTCTATGATGATTATAAGGCCTACGAAACTTTAACACTTCTCATAATTTAATTATACAATTTTAAATTTATTTATATAATCAAAATTAAATAGACAATATATATTGATACGATTATGATATCCATCCAAGAATATATTGATTGTCGAGCTTTATACATAGCTATTGAAATGTATAAGTATATTTTATTCAGGTATAACGTACAATTAAATTTATTATTGAATAATGTAATGAAAATAACATTATAACAATCAAGTACTGTAAAAATGTTCATTTTTATGTTAAATTACTATCCCTGTATACCTATACCATTCTTTAGAAAATATTTTAAATTTATATATGTTATATTATTATTATCTGTTAGTTATTATATCGTATCATTATAAAATAGTATTTTGTATATCTAGCAAATTAAAATTTTAATTAATTAACCTTACTCATCTACACTGTATGGTCACATATAATTTAATTATTTATCATTAATACGTATATGACTTTAAAAAAATTGGACAAGTTTAGTAGGTATTATACTATTATTGTATTCAATGTTATCTTCAAAATATTTTTATAGTACCTAATGTTGTTCTTAAAGATCTCTTTTATCCATGTTAACTTTATAGCAATACACGCTATTTTGCTGTCAGCAATCAGAGTTTCAGCTATTTCTTGAGTAAACAATGTTTAATTTTTTATACTTATTTATTATGTGCACACTTTTAGATAAGGACCTACGTCATACATTTTATGTGTTTAAAATAACAGTAATAACACAGACACATTTGTTTAGGAAGTTTATTCAGTGATGGAACTATACAACAAGGTAAAACGATAACAATTCATAAATATCATAATTTTATTGTATAATGATAAAGTATTATAAATTGAACATTTAGTATAATTGGTAATGCGTTAGAAATTCGTGGTATAATGTATTTATTTTCCCCATCGATGAACACGTATTTTAATTTTAGATTTGGACATTGTTTTAATTTATTAAACTATTTATAGAAAAAATGTTTAAATTTGTTAAACTTAAAATGAAATAACAACGATTACGAGTGCAATTATGAGCGGCGTATGCCAACAAATATGACAGTCAATTTGTAACTATAAATATACAAGGAATAGTAGGAATAAGTATAATACAGCGTGATTCAGTATGCATGCTCACTTCAACTTTTTCTAACTGTAATTAATTTATTATAATTCTGATTTTTGAAATTTTTAAATACATTTTACCATTTTACAATTATTTAGATTCTTATACAATTTAAAAAGTGTCCTGGTGATAAGTAACTTTTTTCTAATGAGAATCAGTTGAACTTTAAGCAGTACTAGCCCTTTGTTTTATATTTTTAATGTTAGTATCTAAATTAACATTTGATCGAGTTTCTAAGTTATTAAAATGCATAATATACTATGGATCATATTATAGTTATTAAAAACGGGTTTATACAAATTTCAATCATATGATGTATATTGTATGTAATATTGGATCTAGTTTCGATAGATAATCGGACATTTTTTACAAATGATACGATATTTATAAAGTAATATTAATTAATAACCAACATTTTCAAATCTTCATTGCTGCTCCCAAATCTATTCATATGAGTTTCGATTTCGTTTTTTTTTTTTAAAATTTAGATTTAGATCTGAACACATGAGAAACTGGTGATTATCAATATTATCATATTTTGAAAAAAAGAAGTAAGTACCGCTATACAAAACATTATTTATATGGCATATTATATAATTTAATTATTTTAAAATAATAAACATTATCTTTAATAATACAATACAAAAAAACAGAATTTGAATAAATCGAAGTAAGCGTTCTTGGTTAATCATCATTGCTGTGTTCTATTGAGAGTTTATAATTTATGTAGGGCGTTTGAAAGAACTAAATGTGGGCATAGTAATTAGGAATATTATTACAATTAATACGTGTAAAAATCGGGTTATCGCCTAATACACCATATAATAATTATTATAGTGAGGTATTGTCAATTTGAAATTTTTATTTTTTGTTAAATGCATACGACTTGCTAATATTGATGAGCTTGTGCAGAAATTCTGCTTACCCAAGACTTACGTTGCAATAGGTTGCTGGTACATTAATTATTTTAAATTTTGAAAACATTTCTTAAAACATAATGCCATTGATTTTAAAATCAATGATAATACCATTATAACGATAGAATTATAAATTATCAAAATCTGTATTTGTTTGGCCACCTATACATCGGCGTAGCACAATTGCCTACCCAAGCGCCGTGTAACGAGTTTGTCGGCGGCTCGCACCGACGACGCGTGACGTCTTCAAAAAAAACTATAATATTAATATAATTGTACGGAAAACTATAGCCGACAATCGTCGGATCGGACAGCGGTAAATAATGATATTATTATTGTAATCTGTTGATATCACCGTCGAAATATTATCGTTAATAATTCGTTAACGACGAACACTTCTTACACTTTTTAATATTATAATACGCAGACATATTCACAGAGTATTATAATAATGAAATTCGACTGTCGCTTCGTATACACAATCGTGCGCACTGCCTGTCCGATAATCAATAAGTCCGAAACGGACGCGTACCGCACACGGTACACACTTGTTGTGTGATAACACGGTGGTGGTATACGCTACATAATACTATTATGACAAGATTGTAATAATATGGTCTTAATATTTACGCGTGGTAATTAAAACGCGATACCGTTATAGCTGCAGAGTCTATGCGGTGTCATATTATGTGTTACCATAATATATTGTTACTCCTAAACGGATTTATCGATGAATTGTTTGTAATATTCTAATATCGTATACAGCTACAGCTGCCATATCCATATGGGTCAGTGGGGTATGTTGTACACGGGTGGGTACGATTGTATGCGGTGCGTACCCCTATATATTTGATTCGTGACCATAAAAAATATCAAAATAATAATAATAAAATATTATATACCGTATAATATTGTCGTCGTCGTCGTCGTTGTTGTTGTTGTTTGTAATTATTGTTATGCGTATTGTTGTTACGTACCGACGTCGTGGAGAAGCCGTGACGTGTTCACACAGCGTCCGGATCAGTTGTCCACCGCGGCCAAGCGGCGGTGATGCTAAAAACTACGACGGCACGACAAATGACCGCGTACCCAGAGAAATGATAATAAACGACTACCACTACAAACGTATGTGATGATTGACTTAAATAAATGCATTGCGACGTGTGCAGAGTATTGTGGCCGTCCTACAGCACCCTCTGCCGGTGTACAGATACGTTTTTCCGGCAATAACAACTGACGGCAATAACGTCGTCCGACGTTAAACGAGTTGGTTTCTCGTGTGTACCTACCCGGTGAAGAAAAAAAGAACGGGTGAAAGCGAAACGAGGAATGGATTTCGTGGATGGCGTCTGTAATTTTTTTTTGTTATTAATTTTTTCGTTTCAAGACGCTACAGCAGTCGGATTTGGGGGGGGGGGGGGTACAAGAGGAGGTTTCTGACTGCGAACAGCGTAGATATAGAGGCGCAGCGCGCAAGGGCGTAGCTACGAAAATCGTTCGATCGGCTACAGCTTTCGGTTGCTAATGGCGACCGGCATGTTGGGTTTCGCGGCCAGATAGCGTGAACCCTGCAAACAGCAAATTTCCGAGTGATCAAATAATGCAAAAGATTTTATGAACATTTTCGCCCATGTCATCTGTAATATATGCAGAGGAGGAAAGAAGGAGGGGTTAGGATTTTCAACGGTATTTTCTACGGTTTTGATGAGGCGAAAATCTTCGTAATAAATTATCGAATTTCTGAAATCACGACATCACGACAAAAAAATCGATGATCATTATAATATTTTACCGGTCGTATTTTGGAAGCTATTCACAATAATAGGTACCTGTCGAATTTCCAGCAGTAGACGGCTTATAGATAAGTAAAGTAAAAATTAAGAATATACGACAGCAATAAATATTGACTTTATATAGAAGCAAAGGTAATACGTTCGGCTAATTATTGCTTTTATATATATTATATAGATGATCGTATTGGAAGAGACTTATGAAAACGCTTTTGGGTGTTAAAATGTGCGACTATGTTTGCATACAACCAACGCGTGAAACGTCGAGCTCGGCGGTTGCCATGAGGAACAGAAAATCGGGAGCATGTTTGACTAGCAACGTGCGCTATGCTGATGTAGTGATGTACATTTTATGTTATTGTGTATATTGCATGTTACATTAACGGAACGTCATAAACTATTTACATTCTATTTTTTTCTACGGGAAAATTGATGTCAATTTTAGAACGGGATCATAACATAAGAGATTATCGGCGTACACTCGAAACGCAATATTCATATAATTCGCATATAATTGGGTGCAATTTATATATTTATATATATTATACGATGCATTATTATGTCGTGGGGTGGGGTGGGGGGAGTTTTACCAAACTATGTAGTACGTCATAATATATAATGACGATCATACGAAGAAAATATTACGAGGACGCGACGACGACTTTTCGTGTGCGATGACTAGTCGACGACAGACGATAGCAAACGCCTATAATACTTATATATTACTATATTGATGTGATATAAAAAAAAAATAATGATAATAATAGTAATATTCAAACACGATGAGGGCCCGCGCAGAAAAGTGGCACAGGTATTATAAATGAGAGCCCACCGCCACAGTCGATACCACGCCGAATGACGACGATAATATAGTTGTGGGTCATAAAATATTGTACACCAGCTCCGTGTAAATGTAAATGTTTACAGGTGTTTGGAACGGTAATGGGTCTGTGCCGTTTTGGCCGCACTGATTGGTGAATTACGGATGACCCGGTTTCCACAAGTCTTTGTGTGCATGTGCGCGAGCGCGGGCCATGCAATAAGTACACGACGGAGTGTGTCGCGGGTGCGCGTGCGCTCGGTCCACATGCGCGCACGGACGCGCCGCTAGTGTGGGTGCGCTCGTGTGCGCGCGCGCGCGCGTGTGTGTGTGTCGTAATGCGGGTTGGCGCGCGCGTGTGAGTGTGTCTGTGCACGTGCGTGTGTGTAAGTGCGAGCGTGTGCGGGCGCGGGCGCGTTGCCGTTTTCGCGCAGGGTGCGGGAGGGTCCTTCTAGTCGGGCTAATCCGCCGTCGGTGTGTGTGCGTGTGCACGCGGCGTCAGGTCAACTGGAGTAGTGCGTACTCCCGTAAGCCCTCCGCGTCGTCAGTTTTTTGAGTGTCTCGGTCCGTGCGGTGGGCTCTACCTCGCGCGCTGGCTGGCTGGCGAGGCTCGTCGTCCTCAACACACGTTATTATTATTATTATTATTATTATAATACCGTCGACGCATCAGTGTACCATTTTATTATAATGTAGTGGCGTAAGCGTGCGATAATATTACCTGTAAGTCATCGTTACTTGTTTGACGCCGTCGCGGCATGTGATAATAATAATTACTCTGATGTTATCGCAGTCACAATACATTTAGAAGACGACTATTGCACATGATATTGTAATGCAATATTAATAATATTATAATGTTTCGTCGTTTTCATGCGCGCACATAGCCGTGTGTTGCTATTTTTAGCTATAATAATATTAATAACAGCATAGTGTCGTTAACCGTCGTGCACGAAGGTACATCACCGGAATTGTTTGTTCGTTATTGTTATTAGGTACTGTTATAGCATTATGATGCGGTTGGCAAGCGATTTGTGCGGTGTACCGTCACCGTCGCCGTAGTGGGCGAAACGCGACGTGAACAGGATTGCGATCGGTGAAGGGGTTGACCGGTAAAGGAGGGAAAACGATAACCGCATATCAGCGAGAGATCGAACGCCGGAAGTAAAGAGGTCTGTCCGGGTGCTATTGCCGGCCGTCGACGATGCCATTCGGCTGGTCGCCGGGCAGCATCATCACTAGCACCGGTACCTATCGCGCCTGCACTAGCACCATTTGCACCGGCGGGAACGTCGGCGTGTGCAGCGAATGGAGTGCGGCCGGACAGCGCGACGGCATCGCGTACAGGCCGTGTGTACCACGTACGCGGCACGTCATGTACCTGAAATCAGTTGACAATCCTATCTGAATGATCCAGCGCAGCGGTGTCTCAAAAGGTACACGTACCCTGTACACTATTTTCTCACACTCCTTGCCGGCCCGAACGACACCCCGCACGGGTACTCCGTGCCACAGTCCGCCGACCCACACACGCCCCACGGCCGTTTACTACTCTGCTCCTTACTCACGCACCACCCATCGTCCTTCACTCCGATACTCGCCCCCCCCCCCGTCCACCACTTTTTCGTTATACTTTCCCTTCACTATGATCCTTCCCCGCGCTCTTTTCCATTATAGATATAAGGAACTCCATAAATGCTCCCCCATCACCCCCCCCCCTCCCCCTCACAAAAAAAAACTGTAGTAATGTGTAACAGGCCATGATTAATTATACCCAATATACTTTTATAAACGTACATTAAAATAATATTTAATAACGCGCGACCGTGTCCATGCAATTTAAAAATATAATCGATATTATACTTTTCATATAGGTACCTAATAATGTCCCGTTATTGATAGATATTGCTTTTATATTATGCTAAGGCTATACATTATAAGTTTATTCACAATAATTACATATTAGTTAATTATTATGACGTAATATGTATTGTTAAGTTCTTATAAAAAAAAAAAAATGCAAGATGAGCTAATAATAGGTATTTCAAAAGGGGTTATGATTGCTGTTTCTAGTTAAAAAGTTAAAACCAATTAAATGACTTAAAAATGTCGATAAAATGAATGATTGTACTGTATATCTGAGGGCGCAGGTTTTTACATAATACTATAACACCAATCTAATTTCAATAATAATTGTTGACGTTATTTGTACTGTAAAATATCAGAACGTGAAACTTAACACATTATTCAATAATTATAAACATGAAATAATATGATTGTGCTATTGTATCTATAATTCACTAGTACTCATATATTTTTACACCTGTTATTAAAGTGTGTAGTTTAATTTAAACGTTATTATCGTAACCGTAACGATTGAAACATATCATCTATACTATTTCTCGGAGAATATTTTTCTTTGTTTAATGTTAACATTGTAGATATAAAATAACGTGTACACATTCTGGTTTGACGACAATTGATGCATTAATAATTATTATAAACGTTTAAATAAGTAGGTACCAAATTATGATACTTTATTCGTTGGAAAGAGATGTCAGTAAGGACAGTAAGGTTAAATTATTTGCATATTTGTTTTATCGATTTATTTGTGAAAAAAAACCAACCCATCATCAATTTATTTATTTTGATTGTTTTACTGATTAGTGTACAAAAATATTTTTATTTTACATGTGTACAAATATTTTGGTATTTCTCTGTTTTTATTTTTTTAAGTTAAGTTTTCCATATTTAAATTCATTAGCCTGAAGGTCATAAGTTAGTTTTTACTGCGAGGGAGAAAACGGTTGGTTTGAAATATGTGTATATGGAGTGAAAGCTATAGGATTCATCAATAAAAACCCGGCTGATCACCCATCCGGGAGCTAGCGACGTCCGTCGACGTTTTACCTCAGAACACGTTAGTGATTTCGGTCAACCATCGAGCCGTAAATTATGTACAGTGAAGGTTAGGTTACAGTGAAACCTGACTTAACGGACACCTGTATATAACGGACACCTCTCTTAACGGACAAAAATGACCAGGTCCCGACAAAAAGATAGGCATTCCAATGTATTTCGACCTGTCTATAACGGACTCCTTCTATTACGGACACTAACATTTTACTTGATAATTTCATAACGGACAAAAATACATACATACTACGTTGATAAGAAACGCAATTAGGACATTAAGTGAAAACACGGATTACCACCAATTACATTATCTCCTATTACGATAACACTAATTGCGAGTACCTATATTGAATTTATAAAGTTTAAATTTGTACAACAATTTAGGTTAATACAATTTAACAATTTATAATGTGTCATTGTATGTATGTATTACATGTAATATAAAAATAATAATTTAAATAATAATTATTATAATTATAATAATAATTTATAATGTATGTGTATAATATATAATACATATTAATACAGATTATACCTAGTTATATACAGGTTTTACTATATTAATATATTATATTATAATATATTATCTATACATTTAATAGAATTTTGGAAAACAATTTTCGGTGAAATAAAGGTTAGCAATAACAGTTGATATCACTTATTTTATTAGTATGCTTCTATAAAGTTTGAAATTGCAGAACGTGAAATATAATACATTCAGTTTTATAAAATATCTTGACTGTTCTGGATAAAATCAAACTTAATTAAAAATAATTTTTCAAATATCTAAGTTTTAGAATTTTTTATTAAATGATGTATATAAATATCTGAGGTAAGCGAAACGAGTTGAGTACTATTTTTTAAATAATTTTTTGTCTGATATTGTTATTGTTTTATTTCAGTTGTGCTCTTATATTGCAAACTTTTTTATTTGTAATTAAAATATGTTTTAACGTTTTATTGTATTAGAGTAGTTGCATATATTTTCTGGTTTACCAAGTATAGGTATATGACATAGATGTATACAATGTTTTAAGGATGATTATCCAGTACCATCCGCTAATAGTTTTTGAATAATGTCATATATTTTATCGGAAAGATATTAAAATCTATACAGTATGGATAGAGCATGGCGTATCTTATCGTCAATAGTAAATGACCCTTTGATGACACCTAATTCGTTAAAATTTATAACGGAACATCATCATTTGCACTAATCAGTTTGAAGGACAACTTAGTCGTGTTATGTGTTATTAGAACTTAAGAAAACAAACGAAATATTAGAAGTTTTGTATTATGTGATAATTGAGTTTTAGTAAAATGATTGTAAATTTGTAATTATATTTAAAGATTATATCATCTATATCGGGTTTTATAACTTTTTGTTATTATTGAAAACATTTATAAGTTTATTTTGTTATTTTTTAATTTTTTAATTATTTTATTATAATACTATATCATAGCTGTTTTGAATACAACTCCTATAGGCGTAAATATTTGAAAATATAATATTTTTTGTTTGTATTTAAAATGGTACCTGATTATTATCATATTAACGAGAGGGTATCAAGAGGAATATTTCCATTACTTTTATTTTTTAAATTATTACCTATAAAAATTATAGGTGATATGTAATTTGGATACAATATGTTGGTAAAATGATTCTCAAACTTAATTATAGCCAATGTACTTCCCAATATTCTAAGTTTTTCACCCTATCCCTCAATACTATACTTATATAATAAACATATTAACTTATGAAGTACTTATACATAAATGGATAAAAAATCTATAATATTAGAAATATTTATTTATAAAAAAAATACATTATTAATTAATACTAAATTATATTTATATATTTTTTGTAATTTATAAATTAATTACTAATACTGTCACTATACATTATTACTATAGTAAAATATTCATAAACTAAACCATTTGAAATTTGTAGACAAGAAATTCTTTTCAATATTAAATAAAGCCATACCATTGAGTTTTATGGTATACATTGCAGTTAACTATTAAAAAAAATTTTAATTCACTGAATTAAGAATATTTTCTTTTAATTGTTCAGTTAGAAATTGGTGTACGAACATGATAATATATTCTTAGTACCATATCAACATTAGGCGCTCAACATCCGTTAGAGAATCTTCTAATATTATTTTACATACCTAATAAAATTAATATTTTTATATTGAGGAGAACTACTTTTAATTTATTTGTTTGCAGATTGGACATATACTAATAAGATTTAAATGTTGGTATACATTCTGACGAAAATGCTTCTCCTATATATTCTAAATCTAACTGTTCCAAAATGTTGATGTGCAAGTTTCGAGTATATTGTTTATTACAAAATGGACTGAAATGATATCAATTTATAATGGAAATTAATCGTAGATATATTTCATATTATAATCTGTTAAGAAATATATTATAATTTTTTAATGTTATTACTGTCTTTAAATTATATAATAATTATCTTAATTTTTATTTTTGGAATAATTGGGTATAAAACACAAGATTACATATGAATGTCTTTAAATTATATAATAATTATCTTAATTTTTATTTTTGGAATAATTGGGTATAAAACACAAGATTACATATGAGAATCTATATGTAGATTTTCAAAAGCTGTGTCCTAGTATCATAGAATAGTTTGTATGGCTATGTTGATGTATTACAAAGTATAGCAGTATTTAATTAAATAGCGGCAATAGCGCATACTTTCAGTATATATTTAACTATAAAAACGGCTAATATCAATTCTCAATTAAACTATATTGTTGTTAATATCGTAATTAAAAGTGGTAGAATAGCGATTTTAAATTACTTTTTATTTTTATTTCATAAAAATAAAAATAATAATAACTCAATAAAATATAAAAAGTTACTTACCTACTTATTACTATTAACCATAACACATTATAGTGAACATTGTATTATTTTAGTTATTTTTCTTCGGCACAAGTCACTATGTATATCACTTTATAAAATTCCTTATATGGAATAAAGTATATGATATTTAATCACATTAAATATCAATAAACATATACATTGAGTTTTATACATAAAGAAATACTTTTTCGGAATAAAGTATTTGTTAAATTTCGTTTTAGGCATAAAATAATTTAGTTTAAATACGAATTGGATAATTACAACAATGACAATTTAATATGTATATTGTATATATATATTACATTGGGATAACGCCATAGAGTACTGATGGCTGTAATGTTTATAAAGATGATAGATTAGATTAGATTCTAAAAAAAGAGACCAACAGTTTAAAAAAGAAAAAATGTTGAGGAAAAAAACGCGAAGATAAAGAGATAATTAAAAAAAATAATATGACTGTGGCACTTGAAAAGTTTCCACTCTTAATCATTTACTTTCGTGAAAAATAAAGTAAATACTTTATTTTAGGAAAAAAAATACTGTTAGAAATAAATGACAATAATTTATCAAGTATAGTTTTATTTTTTTAATCAGTGTTATCAAATTTGAAGATCAAATAGCTTATATTTATAATTCGATCATTATTATTTATCAATTGAGTTGTTACACGTATTGAAATACGTATTAAACATTAATCATTCTAATAACGAATTATATATATATTTTTTTTTTCATACAATATAATATACGTGTCTGTACCTATTATCTATTATCTACCTAATTCATTTCTTTTTGTGATATATTAATTTTGCACTGTTAAAATAAATCGACTTTGGTTTGTTTGTATTCAGTACCTACTTATTTTTTTTTAAGATTTTAATAATTTTGTAGGTTTATTATTTTTAAAGGGAATTAATTATTACATAATACATCTGAAACATAATTATTTCTAATAATTTTATAGATCATGAATCACGATAAACCGATAAAATTTAATATATTTTTTTAAAAACGAGTTTAATTTAATATTTGGATGATGGTAGTAAAAAAATATACCATACGAAAAAAATAATAATGAATAATAATGAGCTATAGATACTTTTTTGAAAATGTATCGAACATAAATAATCAATATCAAAATTATTTTCTCTGTTTAATTCTAATAAATATTTTAAATGTTTATAAATCAATGTTATATTTCTATGTTTATAATATAACAATAATTTAAAATTTAATTCTATAATAAGTGTAAAATATTAATTTATTACCTAATATATTATAAGAAGCATTTACGAAAATCTAATTTATTAAGTGACTATCGTTTATTTGTTTTTATATACAGACATTGAGTATAATATAATAATATAATGATGTTTTTCAGGTGAAATTAAAATTGATATTGTTAAATATAAGTTGAAAACAGAACGACTGATAATTTAAAAGGTTCGACGGAAACATTTTTTACGGAAGTTTTTTGAGGTCATAAATCACGGCTAAACTAAAAAACTACATTCAATACGAATCACGAATGTACAGTATACGTACAATGCTCTTTCTTTTTAGTTTCACGTCTCTGAAGGGACATTATCGATCATGTTTTGTTCACTGTTGTTTTTTTCATACGATTAACTACGTACCCCTTCATTTATTTTTTATTAAATGCATAAAATCTTATGACAAGAAATGCTTTCCATTACGGTTTTTTTTTTTATAATTAATCGTAACAAATTTACAAGCAATCTTACTAAGGTAAAAGAAATTTAATAATTTAACTTTACCTTTTTTTATTTGGATTTAGTAAATTTAATAAAATATAAATATTTATTAGAATAATCTATAGTAAAGCGTGTTATAAAATTAAATTATACAGAATAACGCACAACGGTTTATTTGATTTAATTTTTACGAGGTGGTTATTTTGAAAATAAATACTCAATTTATTGTTAATAGAAGGTATCAATGTTTATGGAATTAATTTGTTTTTTTTTTTAATTTGAAGTCATTAAATAATAATGTTTTTGAAAAATCATTATATGGATTACAATTATAATTATTTGATGTATATAATAAAAGTTATTTTTCCGACTCTTCATTTCATATTCATAATTTTTAAAGTATCATACATGGTAGCAGATATACATTATCTTATAAAGATATAGGAAGCTTTATTAATTGTGTTTTATATTTAATGAGGGGTAGATATTAATAGACAATAATACTTTCTATAACTATATCGTAGCACAAAATATCGGATATCCTTATAATTAAGCATATTTTATAATTAAAAGCAATACATCTGAATATAATAGTTAAATCACAATATTTTAGAAATATTATTGTATTGATGCACCACGCTATTAATTTGTATTAATTGCAAGACGTATTTATAACGTATTGTAAAGTTTACTAATTTAGTAGTCAGAGTCAATAACGGTGATATTAAGAGTTCATTAAAATGGGAAGATAGTATGTCATGTTTTTGCTTACAATATTATAATGTCTTATATTAAAATGACTTTTTTTTTTTATAATCTAATATATTTGGTTTGAATACTTATTATTTTAAGATCCAGAATTTAAGGAATGGAGTGTAAATATCATAGTGGTTTTATATTATGTAAATTATTCAGTTCAAATTGTTACTAAAATCTGAGGGTATTATTGTAATTTAATGATTATTAAATTATTTATCAATATGAATAAGTAAACTATTTTTTAATAGAGTGTTGTGCATTTCTAAGATTATTCCAGATTAACTATTCTAACCAAAGGAACTGTATTTTAATTTTCACAATATTTAAGCATATGATTTCAAACTATATATCAAAATACTTGATTTGTGACATAATATTCAAAAGAATTATGCATTTATGCTTAAATTTTTACTTATGGCGTTGAAGGTTTTTTGATTTTTTTTAGCTTATAATATGTAACTTTTCTTTGAATTTATTTTGATTGGGAACATTTACACGTTTTACCATTGCCAAAACATTGTTGCTATCGGATAATATTAACGGGAAAATCTTTCAGAATTCGCTTCACTATATAACACAATAATAAATTTCAATTTCAATAAAACCTCGATTGTTCATTTCGCGTTCCCTATAGCTCAGAGGTAGTTCTCCGTACACATACACACACACACACACACACAAACCGATATTTGTATGCGTGCGTGCGTATATGTGTGTGTGATCTAATATACGAGAGCCGTGTGTCGGTGGGGGTGCGAAGCGTTGGGCGTTTTACATGTTACATCGGTACGATGTAGATGGCGTAAAGAGTGTAAAAGGACTAATATACTTGACACACCAGAGTCCAGTGACCGTCGCACACACACACGCGTACATTATTATAAGTTTATGTATTATTATTATTATTTACAGTACACGTATAATATAGGAAAAACGTCGTCGTCGTCGTTGTTCGGAAGCGTTTTTGGGAACCCCCGCGGAAGTGCTTGCTATATATTATTGTAGAGGTGGGTATAGTAAATAACCGGGTTATGTTGTGGGCAGGTACGCCCGGGGCGGTACTGGGTCCCCGGCATATTGATTGGGGGCCCGGTGGGTGCGCGCGCGCGCCGATCACTGTCGTACGGTCATTCACTAAACGTCGGCTGGGCAGCTACCACCGCTGCCGACGCCGCCGCCGCCGCCGCCACCGCCACCACCACGGTCGTCGTCGTCGTTGCCATTTCCCTAAAATCGACGAGGCACATCCGACAAATCGGAATCGACATGAACACCTACGTTCAGCAAACGTTCAGCGGTTTCCAATCAATCGAATAAATAACCCAAAAGTTCTCGAATTCTCCATTCAGAGATGAGCACCATGGGATCGTGTGACGTGTTCGGCTGTATACGCTTCGCAGCTCTACGGGACAACCGCGCGAACTCTAGTGCAGCACTACTACAAATACTGATCATACTAGTTGCATGTTTTATCTTATCATGCCATACCTAGCTATATCACATAGTATTAAACTATTTCAATAAATATACAACAATATCCATATAACTTCTCTAATTTATAACGGTCGAAGAAACTCACGACTCGTGATAAATCTATATAAAAAACATTATTATCGATGTTGCATCAGCTGCGAAAATGGCACTGTCGTTAAGGTCTCGTTGAGCATATACTACGTGGCAACGTCAGGTTTTTTTTTGTTATTAGTTATTGCCGATTTTAGGGAATGTTGTAGGGGCACCAAGACGTTTCCGGTGTAAAAGTACGTGGGGTGCCTGCGTGAAACGAGTTCGCATGCAGTGCTGCCAGACGTGAAACGGTCGTATACATTTTAGCCCTGCGGTATTTGACGTCCACGGTTATGGCACACGGTGGATAATGGTATACTAATCCCAAACTCATAAATCGATATCAATTACCGTTGATTTTACTACCACTAATTTGAATTTAATTTTTCGCATTTATCGCGAATACAATTTTTAAATGTTTAAAAGTTAATTTTGCGACTCATAGTAAAAAGCGTATTTGGTGATGGGGTTTTATTAGGACATACCCTAACCTGTGTATGTATTTTTATGTCCGATATTTGTTGAGTCGCTGTTTCATATATTGAGATGTATATTACTGTTATGAATATAAATTTATATTTTAAAATAATATGTATTGTTCGTATACAAATAACTATAACTATTAAGTAAAAGTATTACAACACAAAAACCACGTAAAACTTTTGCGCATATGTTCATATTCTAGTATTATAATTTATTATTACTAGAGCGGTTGAGTTATGACGGCGATATGCATAGGCAATTTCGGTACATGCGAGTGTGTGGATATTCGACATTTACTGACAGCTAACAATGAATAGACCTTTTCTGAACTCAATCTAAATTATTATTTTTGTGCACTAATGTGTTATTAAAGATTTAGATCACAGGTGATACTAATATTGACATTCATCGTTGGAATTTATTTATTCGGTAATATGATGACATTATTAACTATTTAAGTAGTCTTAAACTGCAATAGTATTCTTAATTATCATTAGTATTACTCGTGACTCCAAACGACAATATCAAAATCTAACACTCACATCCTAATCAGCAATGGCTTCAGATGTTAAATACATATACGTTTTTAATAACGAATAATGTACAAAATATTTTCAATTTTTAATCCTTGCAGCCGTCAATATAGGGGTTATCTGTTATTTGTAATAATTCATAATTTAATAATGTCTATTATAAGTATTGTATTGCAATAGTAGTATATAGTAATTATTATTTATAGTAGTAAATATGATTTACACTAATAATAATTTAAATTCTGATGAACTAGTATTCTTGTTGATAAAATAATGCATACAAAATTAATTTTAACTTTAATTTAATGATGTCGTGAATATTTTGAAAGAAAGATAAGATACTTGCTTAAAATGTAAATATAAAAAAATATCAGGATCGAAAATATTTCAATATTTTTATTACTGATTTCACTAATACACTGTTATAAGAAAATGTTTAGTTATAAATAATATATTAAATTACAACTAATAGTACACGCTGTGTCAAGTAACATAAGAACTCTAAAATTGGGTTATTAAAATATGTTTATTTTTTAATAATTCATTATTATAAATTTATAATACTATTGTAGGTACTTCGTGAATAGAATCAATTTTTCGCATTCAAACTTTTAATTTAAGTTATACATTATAATTCAACATAAATTACAGCTGATAAGAATTGTTTAATGTTCAATAATATTTAAAATTTTGGTCATTTTTTACGATTTTCTTGAAATTTTGTGTCACAGCCATTGGTTAATGGTTTATATGCCATTTTTAGAACACTTTGCTTTTATTAAATACAGTGTTTAAAATGTTTTCAGACATACTGAATAAAAAAAACATAGTAAATTGTGAAACCAATAGCTTTCACACTTCGATTAGACTATGGAACCATTAATCATAGGTAAGAGTGTTTAATCATTTCTTCTGTTAAACTTTTTTGAGTAAAAATATATTATGGTAAGTTAAGATCAGTATCAGTTTATTAAAAGCGACTATTCTTCAAAAAAGACAGTCCACAAAAAGGTTTGGTCAAATCCACAATTCATCTAAAATACAGTTAGTCAAATAAAACTTATTTTTAATTTATTTTGAAATTCCACATTAAGTGTTCTCATTCATTAGATAATTATTTAAAACTGTTCCCCTATATACCAATTAGTATAGGTATGGGTTAATATTAGCGGCACATCGTTGCAGTCACCATATATATTTAGAATTAACAGCTGATGTGTAATACAAACGATATGTATGTTTTTTTTTTGTATTTGTTCATTGAAACGACCTCTAGGTCTTCTTCAATGCTTATCACAAGTGGAAAGTGGAGAGATCGTGTGATCTGTTTATCTATGGTATATCACTACATACATGATACTACCCCCTTTTCCAAGAGGAGACATGTGCAGGCGGTCTTCACTCCCAGTGGAGTGGGACCTAGTTGGAAACCGGATGACGCAATCGGACGACAGCGTGGGGATTTGGTGATCACGTAGAACCACACAAATTTGTTTTGCACTTTGCTATGAATTGAACCGATGACTGCGTGAGTCGTAGTCAACTTCGTGACTACTGCGCCACTCCAGCCCCAAATATATATATATGTAAACATATTTTTTTAAATTAAGTGTGTTGACATTAGACAAAACAATTATACCATATTAATTTAGAAGGAATACTTGTACATGAAAATTGACGTATATACTATTAACAACAGTATAAATTAATAAAAATAATTATTTTTTATGACTTAATTTAATATAATTTAATTATAGTGCAATAAATAAAAACCTTGATATTTGAAATTAAGTACATTTTTATTATTGACGAAAAGTATTATTACGAATTATTTTAATCAAATATCTTTTGATGAAATGTTTTTCATTAAACGCCTTAGATATTCAATTTTCATTTTGCACTTTGAAGCTTAAAACCCTAGTCTGTGCAGTGTGCAGTACTTGTGCAATTTTTTTTCTTGAATTTCGCGTGCATTTATTAACCATCGATAATTTAACATTTTATTAACAAATATTGAATCTAACAATGTTATTATTTTTTTTAAATGTCAGTAAACTTGGGTTTCACCGAGTTCTGTTCAGAATTTTCATTGATTATAATATAAGGAATTTAAAATATATTTATTATTTGGTAATGTATTTGATAAATCATACATTAGAGTAATTGTGATTGCATCAATAAATGTAATTAAAAAAGCTGAATATAACTTTAATTATTTAACCCTATTTTTATATATAACTAATTTAGGGGAGACTTGAGTTTATTTTTAGGTGGTTAAGCTCTTCGCTGTAAAATAGATTTATAAATTTAAAAAATAACTGAATTAGAATTAAATGTTGTAATTTAATTATGTAAAATTAATACTTTAGTATATAAAATTGATGGAAAAAAACTATAAGACTATGAGAATATGTTAAATATCTATTATCTATTGGCAAGTGCATTATAAATATAAATATATATATATATTAGTATAGGTAATAGTATTTGAATATCGGAATGTATAAGTATATATAGAGTATAATAATAGGCGTGTTTGATTAATGGTGGTGGAATGCATCACGTGGTCATGTTAAATAATGATATATATCTATTATTAATTACCTACCTTTTAATAATAGTAAAAAACTGATTGCAAGAAATAAATTTGAATTTTAATAAACTTTGAAATTTTTTTTAAAATCAATGAATTCACCAAATTAAAAGTTTTAAACGCCAAAACTGTTTTCAAATACTTATTTATAAAATAGCTATATTTGATTATAAGATAAAAATAGTACAAAATTTAAATAAATGAATTTTAGTTGTAAAAAAAAAAAAATGAATAAAATATAGCATATAAAAATTATAGCCCAGAGCTCTAGAAATTATTACAAAACAAAAAAATACCTAAAAACATTGAATAGAAAAAAAAGTTTTAGCATTAGTCAAATAGACCTGTTACACCCTGTATACAGTTCTAACTGTTGCGAGGATCGAAAGAGCTATTTGTTTAAAAATTATGAGTGTGCTTTAAAGTTTAATTTGGTTTTATTTCAGATTATATTTTTGGGTAAAAAAAGTTCTTCAAAATTCTCATGTAGTTTTTTTTTATTAAGTATGAACTACTAAGAAAATGTTTTAGAAGACCATGTTAAAAAATTTTCCACTTGCTTACTTTCTATTTTTGAATATAAAATTATAAATAAAGATTGTTATGAGACATGTTTATTTTTAAAAGCATAAAAAATTTCTAAAAAAAAGTGATACATAAAATATGATAAATAGTAGAGTGATTTACCAAGTATACTCAGTTCTTTTTTTTGTTATACCTATTCAGTTATTAATAATCTGATTATTAGAACTTCTATACAAATTTCTGTATTCAAATTAGAAACTAACCTTTTAAGTGTATACCAATTATTACCCAAGCATAGAATAATAATTTGGTGAAATTGTACTAATATTTAATTATTAAAACTCTAAGTACTAATTCAATTACCATTGTTTGAATTATAACTTTAAGTCTAAAGTACCTTACGCTATAATTCTTGTAACGGGAATCAGCTTGTATGTAAATATTTATTAACCTAATTTAAATCATGATATAAATGAGACTAATGTTGTATTTTATATGTATTAGTTATAATTTACCATTATTTTGATAATGAAGGTTTTTAAACAATCAAACATGATTTTCTGGTTAAAATATAAAATTTAAGTATTTTTAATTTTTACATTCTCTCTCCTAAATATTTATATTGACTAATTAGTGTTCAAAATAAAATTATGAAAACTGTTAGAATTTTACTTTTACTTTATTAAAGCAATGTTGGTTTGGCCCAGGGTTGACTGATCGACTTAAACATTGCACAGTGATTTTTATTGTTTAAATAAAGATTAATGTTTTCGAAGTAGATACATTATAATAATTTATATTAACTTCAAAATAAAAAATATATAAGCCTAACAATTATTGTTTTTAAATTGGCTTATGAAAACTAATCGTGTTTACTTTATCTGAAACTTTATTTATTAAAAATGTTTTAAAGCTTTTATAAGATGTTTAATTTTACAGACATTTGATGATGGTATATCTATCAAAATTTAATTACACACATTTTAATCAGTATTTTTATTTTGTACGTAATTTGTTTTGTAATTTTTTTTTAGACAAGAGTCTATACATAGTTATACATATATAGGCTACTTATATTACAATGTACTAATACACCATATTATTATTGTATCACTAATTTAACTACATTAAAATAGTGTATGAATTGTATCTTGACTAGGTGCTATTATTGTATATTAATCTGTGACAATCTGCTAGTGTTTAATTAATTATGAGGTCAACACAAGTTCTTAATTATTAAAATTCGATAAGGAAGTACTTACTTATATAGAATTCATACTTACCAATGTTTTGATTGATTTCTAATAATTATTATAGGTGAAGTTTGTATTGAAATGCTAGAATTTCCTTTAAATAACAACAATACTAACAAATACAATTACAGTGAAACCTGACTTAACGGACACCTCTCTTAACGGACAAAATGACCAGGTCCCGACAAAAAGATAGGCATTCCAATGTATTTCGACCTGTCTATAACGGATTCCTTCTATTATAGACACGGACACTAATATTTTACTTGACAATTTCATAACGGACAAAAATATTACATACATACAACATTGATAAGAAATGCAATTAGGACATTAGGTGAAAACACGGATTACCACCAATTACATTATCTCCTATTACGATAACACTAATTGCGAGTACCTATTGAATTTATAAAGTTTAAATTTGTACAACAATTTAGGTTAATACAATTTAACAATTTTTATTTTTTTTTTTATTAATGATACCCTCGGCAATTGGGTCATGGGCCATTGGGTTTAAAGTGAAAAAATTTAACAATTTATAATGTGTCATTGTATGTATGTATTATATGTAATATAAAAATAATAATTTAAATTAAATTTATAATGTATGTGCATAATATATAATACATATTAATACCTAGTACATATTATAAAATAAAAAACAATAGAAATGTACGTACAAATTGTAATTTTTAAAACATTGAAACCTGTCTACAACGGATACCTGTCTATAACGGACAATTATTTTGGCCCCTGACTGTCCGTTATATACAGGTTTTACTGTACAATTGTTTTTAACATAACTATAATAGTTTATTAAACATTTATAATACCAATGATAGATAATATAAAAAGTTGAAAAATCAATGATTTATATAATATATATATATATATACATTATACTAATACTATTATATTATACTATTTATCATATTATTTGCATTTAATAAGTAAATTTATAAAAACTAGAATCTACTTATTAGTCATAAGTTCATGAACTTTAGTACTTTAAAGTGAAGAATTTAAAAGTACCAAACAATAATCAGTAATATGAATTTGTAGTAGGGTTTCGTATAAAACATTCACTAAAATTAATAATACGTTAGTTTCATCATGATACAATACTCCTCACTAGGTAGGTCATAATATAAAGTACCTAATAGAGTATATATCCAATGGTAATAGCACATGGTTTATACCACCATTATCTATTTGTTTAATGATTTAAATAGGTTCTAGAATATAATCCAACTATTATAGTGTTATCAATTATTAGTAATTAGTAGTAATTATTAGTACGATAAGTATCACTATCTTGTATAGCACTATATTCAATATTACGTAGGTAATACGTACGTAGGCATCTGATCAACACAACATTTACTACCTACTGATATAAAAAAATAAAAAGTTATAAATATTTTGGTAATTTTGGTTACCATGATTAAGGTAGAATTAAGTAGCTATTTTTTATAAAACTACTATTTACCATCTATTTTAATCAACGGATTTCACAATCCAGATAATCAACATAATAAATCAAAAAGGTTATTACCTACTTGTTTTTAAAATTATTGTAAGCAGTATTAATATATTATTATAATATGTTATGCGTTTAGTCATAATTCTATTGTGGATTATTGTACTTAATAATAATAATAATTTATTCAACTCAGGTAAAATACAAAAAAAGAAAAAGAAAGCAAAATAACATAAGTAATTAGGTATTTAAACTGAGCTGATTACCTTTCTCTTTAAGCATGCTTGTGATGAGAGGGGGAAGTACTTAGTACATAATGCTTAAAAACTCGGTAACTACCCGTTCGAATTTGAATTTGTATACATCAAAATGCTCAATAATATTATCAACTTAATATTTATTATTTAAACTAAAAGAGATTTGGGGAGGTTTTCATTTGAAAAACAAAAGATATTCCTAAGTGGAACAATAGTCTCAAGAATTTAAAACATGGCTTAACATGCTTTTTAAACTGCCTATAGGCATCAAATGACCAAAGGTCTTTACTCTTTATACATACAATACGTTGTAGGTTAGTTCAATTTGATAGTTTATTAGTAATAATAAAATAATAGTCTAGGTCCAAACGAAACAAAAACAATACATTTTTTCAAACAATCACAAATATTAAAGTTATTATAAGTTAACAACAACAATTTTGACATGTACATAATAAGACACAAAATGTCCAAACATTTACATATTTATTTTGTATATTAAAATTAACATTTTTTTTCTCTTTCTTTCTAATTATATAAATTAATCCAACGCTAATGGCCCATAGTAGTCGAAGCGGAAATTCTTTGTAAATTTCAAGACCAATAAAAAAAATAAATAAAAATGAAATAATAATAATTAGGTACTTAAATATAAATTATACAAGAATAGTTTGGGGTTGCGCCTCTATTGAGATAGCCCTATTTAAGGTCATTAAGTAGGTTTATTTAAAAACTCCATAAATGTATCAATCAGATTTAATTATCTGGATTACCTATTAAAGAAAAAATAGTTCTTATTGAATTACCCTGTATATATACTATAAGCGGTATAAACTATAATAAAAAAAAACATTCAAAAATGGATATAGAAAAAATATGGAACTTATCTTGAAATATCACTTAGTATAATTTAGTATTTATACATCATAATTATACGTACTGATCAATCACTTTGATGAACTGAGTAATACTATATAAGTATATTACTTTAATTATTTGCTTGTAATATTTAACTGTACTATACATAGATTTTCTAAGAATTTAATAAGGTTATTTTGGTGATATTATTGATTATTCGTAATTCAATGTTATAGTATTCTTTGTATTTAATAAAATCATTAAGATAGCTAAAAGCAGCTAGAGCCTAGAATGTATGAGGTTAGATTTGGTCAAAGTGTTAACATTACGTGACCAAACAATCAATCGTGATCCATTAGCTTAGTTTTAGTAATGTATTCTACCCTCGAGGAAAAAAAAAACAATGCTTTTAATTTAACATTATAGTGAAAAAAGGAAACTGGAGTTATTAGTCACGTACTCACGTATATTTCAAAGGGCAACTTAATTGAATAATGAATTTCATTATTAAAACACTTTGGCTACAACCTATGCAACCACACATGGTATTTTTAGACCATTTGAATATTTAAGTTGTTTTTACACTTATTATATGTTTAAAAATTACTATACACTATCTATAAAAAACTAAAAGTTAAATATATATTATTTTGAAATATTTTAGGTTAGAAGAAGCATTATCAATAACGATAATGCTTTTGATAATTGTATTTTTTTTTAACTTTATCTTGTATTATATTTTGTCATTTATTTAATGAATTATTAATTTATTTAAAACGCGTTTTTAACTGATGTTTATCAGGTATAATTAGTATATTTCTCATTTTTTCCTTGCATACATTTTACTTAATGTAATAAGCCATGGCAGAACAAGTTGTTTATGTGAAACAAAATAAAAGTATCGTCGTATACGAAAATAAGTTTAATGGCTTATATTTTATACATATATTATATACTTGTAGATATATTATTATTAATGTGGTATTTTTCTTTTTATAGATGAGTGTGCTTGTGCCGATTGAGAGGGGCGATCCAGTTGGATCACAGGGTGGGTCGCCACCGTGCACGGCCAGGCACAGGTTCACTCCTCCTGGAAATCCCAGCACTCCGACAGACCCACTGCCTGTTCCTCCGGACGTTTCCGAACCAAACGCGGCCATTGAAACGCAAGTGTCGGCCGCTCATAAGCATCCATGCATATCTTGTTGGTGTTGTTGTTGCGGATGCTCATGGTAAGACAATATATATTTTTATAATATTAGGTAGGTACCTCATTAATTTTAAAAATATAAAAATATTCAATAGTCGTTGCAGAATAAGATTAAAAAGTGTTTGTTTTTTAATTTTTAATTTGTTTTGTCTAGATCCAACAAATTTAAACAAGCAAAAATTATTTCATAATGTTTTAATTTTCTAAGTAAAGTAATTAATCCCTTCTAAAAGCCTATTCAAAAGATAATACAATTTTGATTCTATTTTATTAGTTGAAACTTAACATTAATACATATAAATTATAATACAAGCACTTGATAAATATTGTACATACGAAGTAGTGGATATCATGATAACTTGACTAATCAAAATAATTATTTTCCAATTATATCCAATTCATTATGATATGGTTGATTGTATTGACTATCGAAATTGCTGTTACATTTAAAATTACAATATGGGATAAAAATAACTAACATGAAACTTATATTGGTTTTTATTTTATAGTATTAATAATATTTTTAAGTATAATACTATAGACATCATTAATCTACATTAATATAATAATATTATACATAACTTATATAATATAAGCATTTTAAGTACATGATTAAACTTTTTCATAAAAATATTTTTGCTTTATTTTGTGTTATGATAATTATTCAGCCATGACATAATATTATGTTTCTATAATTATTCAAACAGCACAAATAAGTGGTAGAGGGCAATAATGTGTTATTTCTGATTGAATTCTCAGGTGATCACTCATCTGAGTAAAGGTAATTGAGGGCACATATTACTTGACACCATTAGAATTCTGTTATCATTCTTCCGCGCCGAGCTGATAAACATTTTAATATATTTTTTGCATATACAAATAAAACTATGGTACCATTATTAAATTAATATTTTATGTAGAAACATATTGTACCAAAATGTTATAAATAGTTTTAGTTACCAATACAAATTTTACATATATAGGTATACATATAATAATTTATAAAAATATGTTATGTTAAAAATTAAAACATAAAACATTGCAATATATTTGTATTGAGTTCTGAAAGATATTTTCATATATTTTTATTTAAAATGTATTTTAATTGATTTATTTGTGTACAATCAGTGTTTATTTGCATGCGTACAGGAGTAGGATATGCAAGTTATGGTAAGTAAAAACCAATTTATATATATAAATTGTATAAACAATTTTCATTTTAAACTACATTAATTATGTGATAGTTCTTAAGTATTCATTTTAATTATTAATTTAAAATTAATCTTAATTTACATTTAATATCTGTAACAGTTATAGTAAGGTGTGTTTATTATCTAAAATTTTGTGTATGATATTTCTAAGAAATTTCAGACAATTTACAATTTACAAGAATAATAGAGAATTACATTTTTAACATGGTCTTTATAGTTCTTACACAAACGCACAACTAATCAAAAGTGTTGGTACCTAATTTTTATGTATCATTGATAAAATTCATAATTAACATAAACTATAAAATGTGTTATTTTAATAGCTTGTATACCTTATTTAGGAAGGTACAGGTATTTTTTAAGATAATAAAAAAATATCGGCTATAAAATCATAATTGATATATTCAATAGTAATTTTATCAATAATTTATACTATTTTACCACGTAAAAATTATAAAAATTTATAATAGATCATTAAAAAATTTAACTGTAAATCTCAATGAAAAAATTAATCTCCATAACGAAAATTATGTAACAAACTCTGAAAATCTTAAGAGGACGTTATACCCGCATTTGTTATCTCCGTCTTACAAGTACGTAAAAAAGCAAAAACTGTTTGGCGCGGGAAATAATTGAGAAGTCTACAGTTGAAACTAAGAAACCAAATTTTCACCATGAAAAACAGAGAATTTTAACTATGTCACAGCTTTTATATTTTTTCGATAACACCAATATATCGAAAGTTATTGAAATTTGAAAAATTTAAAAAAATCAGATTTTTAAAAATATTATAACTTTTTTCTCATGAAAGATATCAAACAAATAAAAATGCTACGATATAGAAAATATTATCTTTTATGTTGTGTTAGCTTTTGGTGTTTCTACCAAGAGAACAGACTGAGTGATTGTATACTGCGCTAAACAGTTTTTGTAATGTTACGCACTTGTAAGACGGAGACAACATATTATGTGGGTATCACGTCCTCTTAACCTTGACCATTGCTCATTAGCATGCATATACATCGGCATTTAAACACCAATAGAATAAATCATCATCCGTGGAAAGTTAAATAACTTATCAAATTTTATTACAAAATTCTAAATTATTTAATATGAGAAAGTGCTAGATTTTAAATTTATTTAAATACGATAATCATTATTTTATCACTGATTGAAAATTAATTTTTTTTATAGAATATTACAATACGAGCATATGTGTTAATAATTTAAAACTAAAAAATTTAATAGCATTAAAAAAATTAAAAATAACATCGAATATCAATATGCAAATTCCGTTTCTTATAATTAACAATTTAACACAATTTAACAGTGTAATCAAACCTAACTATAATATATAAGATTTGATTTCATAATAAAATATACACATTTCTGTAAAAATTAATTTTGACGGTTATTACTTCAAAAATAAATGTAAAAACATTTGAGAAGGTTATTCCCATTATGTTTACATTTATTATAATTTATATCATACATAGGCACTATATATCAGGAGAAAATTATTCATTCATCCATATTTTGTAAAAAATAATATTTTTGAGATATCTACACTTAATAATAAAATGATTCTTTTACTTATCTCTAACATACGGTTTGTTGCTTTTTATTTTGAATTTTCATGCATACAGGGATCGTTTTTGGTAAGTATGATGTATAGATAAAAATAAAATTTGTCAAATTATTATTTAATAATATCTAAAATAATAAATAAAAATGTATATAAAAATACCGAAACTATTATGGTACATTTGTGATTATGTGCTGTATTAATATATTATTAAATCTAAAAAGATTTTTACTGCTTGTCCAATACAAGTCTTTCTTTCTAATAATTGTACTTCTACGATATATTTTATACGTACATGTTCCAATAATATATAATATTTAGAACTAAAGATTTGTGTATACAACTTATAATAACAGTTCAAATTAAACATTCCAAACCAATTTGAAAATTACACAGTTTGGTGTGCAATATATATTTACAAAGATATTATTATGTAATATGTATTAATACACTACACTTATTAATTTGGACGTAAATAATAAATTGATAATAAAGTCATAATAGAGTTAAAAGTTGTAGAATAATATCGAATGTTTTCAATAAACTTAAAAATGGAAATATAATATTTGAAGTTAACAATATTTATGTATTCTTTCAGTTTCCCATTAAAAGGCCATCCCCCCAAAACAAACGGAAACGGGTCTAGCGGCGGCATAATTGAAAATCCCGTAGAGCTAAGGTAAAATTATGTAAATGTATGTACATATACAGTTATCTAAAATAATATTTTATAGCAGATATTAGTCACAAAAGTTAGTAGCAGATTTATATTTTCATTGATGTGATTTACTTTTTTTTTTTTTTTTTATTGGTTAAGCATCAACTACATAGGTTATTAGCTTACATGTGTTAATTTCTACATTAAACGATTATATGCTATTGTAAAATTGATTTACTTTTATTGTCAATTATAGACACGATTATTCAATTTTGTTTTTTAAGAAATATTAGAATTACTTTGTGTTAGTTTTTTTTTTTTTACCAAGAACATAAATTCTTTCTAAATAAATGGGATTTAAAGGTCTCAAATAATTCTCTGCGCAATGGGGCCAGAAGTCTAGAGTAGACTAATTTTCTTTGATTTAATAATTTTACTGGTTCTCCAATCATTTAATTCTACTAAAAATATAACAGACATATGTAATTGGCTTATAATCAATTTAAATTATTTACAATACATATTATCACATAATATAATGAAGAGTCTCATATATTTTTACCAAACTAAGACGCTTCAAGACATTTTTCTCCTTTTATGTGATATTTTCTATTTTTAATTTCATACTATCAGCTATTTTAACAATTTGTAATTATTATTATTTTTACAGGCCTCCGTTGGACGAAATACGAAGTTGGAGTAAATCATTTGACCGACTTCTAAAGTGTCCTGGTAATTAAACCAAATATATTACCTATATTAATTTGTGCTTAGTGTTTTTATGCATACCTACCTATATGCATATATACACATACACCAGTATCGAATATATTATTATACTATTATTGTGCTAAAATAGTGTAAAATAACAATTATCATTATTTTTATTGTTGTTATTTACGCAGCGGGAAAAAAAATATTTCGTGATTTCTTACGATGCGAATACAGTGAAGAGAACATATTGTTCTGGATGGCAGTAGAAGAGTTAAAAAAAGAAACGAATCCTGATATAATAGAAGAAAAAGCTCGGTTTATTTACGAAGATTACATTTCGATACTATCTCCTAAAGAAGTAAGTGTTTATATTACTGTATTTTTAGAGGTACTTGCCTGTATTTGTAATTGTAGTAGTATTACAATAGACAAGAGCTAATGTTTGTTTACATTTTGAGGTATTTACATTGAGAATTTACTGAACTAATACGATACATATAATTGCCCACGGTGTATTTCTAGTATTTTTTGAACAAGGAATGTCTTTTTTTTAGATAAATATAAATATATAATAATTAGTGTAATTAATAACCCTATATTAACTTATAGGGTTAACAACAATATACCTATATTGTAAAATAACTTACTTAGTCTTAATGTAATATCGAAATAAAATCAATTTTAAATAATTTTAATTCAATTATTATGATTTAGGAGATACATAAAAAATGTCTTATCTACAAACCATTATAAATGATAATTATTATTATCTTGATAAGAATTATGTTATACAATAATAACTTTGATGTTATTTGTATACCCGTTATTTTATTAGGTAATTATTTATGTTACTGAGTCTTTTATTTACAAAATGTATTTTATGTTTCTGGTAAGAATTTTTGATAGTAGAAGTATACATATCCAGTGAAAGGTAAATTCTCAATAAATACAGATGATTCAGTATAGATAATATGTAAGTACCAATTTTAATTTTAGTTGTATTTACAAAATGTATTATTTGTTGTAATTAGGTGAGTTTAGACTCTCGTGTTCGTGATATCGTCAATAAGAACATCAATCAACCATCATCTCATATGTTCGATGAAGCTCAGCTACAAATTTACACGCTTATGCATAGGGATTCTTATCCAAGATTTATTAACTCGTCGCAGTACAAAAAATTAGCCAAACTCGAAAATGGAGCAACCGGTAATGCTCCAAACAGTGGCCAACAAACCCCAACCAAACGCAAACAGAGCAATATATGAAAAATAAATTTGGACAATTTTTCAGGTACTTACGTATATCACGTATTTCATGTCGACCAATTTTATATTTTTAGTTTCAACGTTTATTTAAATAGTATATTCAATTTGAACAATTAATAACAATAAGTTATGTGATATAATGTGAAATGTATTTATGAGACATAAATTAGTTTTTGCAGCATATTGTATTGCTAACTCAGTTCTTTTCAAATCGGAGGTTGGTTTATCTGCTATGCTATAAATACCTTTGATTTTTGAATGCACCCATAGTAATGCGTGAGATAACATTTTAAATAATCTAAGAATTATATTAGTAGATACCTATCTTAAGAGATTTCAATATTTGTAGCAAATTCGTGACTAGAATCAAATGTGATTCCCAAAATTCTCATTCCTTTTTTACCAGGTTAATTTTTGATTTTTTTTTTAAATCTATACTTAAAAACTTCAAATTCTCTAAGTTTGGTTCTGGTTCATTCGTATAAGTTATGCAGTTCGGATTTTAGGCTATAACCAATGTTGCTGGCCGTTTTACTAAAAGTATTTTCATTTTTGATATTTTTACTTCTACACAAGAAGTTAGCGTCGTTGAATTGATTTTATCGGGAATTTATATTATTTATTATATACATTTCCACTAAAAATATAGTAAAAGATAATGCTAACCCTTATAGTTCTTACATCGTTATTTTCTTGAGTGAAACAAGTCTTTTCGAGCATAGGTTCGATATTTGAATTTCTAAATGATCTAATATTTAAGGAATTTAAGATTTTACACGAACCTTGACCTTGTTGACTTTGAATATAATATGTAGTGTCTCCATATAACGTCGTTAGCTTTTATAATATCTAGACTGACACTAGGCTTACTAATTGTTTGTTTTTAAATGATTGATAATATTTTACTTTTATTGTACTGAATTTGTCATACGTTTAATGGGCTTTTCGTCAGATAGTTGGTTTTATCCAAAAACAAAATAGGCCCTACATGGAAAACTATAATTTCTGAAACCTAACATAAGGCTTGTTTAATAATGTGATTGATCCATATTCATCAATCCTGAATTTACTTTGACCTGGATTATTAATAGTTTTGTCTTTTTTTCAGTTTATCAGGACGTTCCAATTTACGTAAAATATTTTAAACAGTACAATTTTACTATTTGGTTCAAAACGATGTATGAAATTTAACGAAATTTCATCTGGTCCTAGACTTTTGCATTTTTTTTTTTAGTATGATATCTCAAATTTTTGGTTTTCTTAAAATTATTTAAGATTTGATCTTCATAAACGAAGAAAATATTAAAAATAAAGATTTAGACTGTGCAAGTTTAATAAAACATGAGTCACACAAATGTTTCAATACTGTTGGAATAAAAAAATTTTCCTAATTGGTTTAAAACTTCCTTTGGGTTCTTAATTAATTCATTACCTACTGTTTTCGTCGTTTATATTTATTTTGTTATATTGGTTTAGTTCTTTTAGCGATTGTATTTTGTTCCATGCGAGTTGGTGAAATTAATACTGTCTATTAATTTATGCTATTAATAAATGTTTCTCAAGCTTTGATATTTCTTACTCCAAAATGTAAAAATAATTACAATACAATAATAATTTATCTAGGTATTATTTTTCATATTTTCAGCGATAATAATTCGTATTTGGTGTTCAAGCCTGCGTTTGGACCCATGTATTTGGGACCAGAATTGATAACATGTTCGTAGATTAACATATTATACAGGTAGAATAAGGAAAACTTTGTATTTAAAACCGCGATGTAAAAATAAATTAGGTATTCATTGTTAAGGAAATAAATGTTTTATACATAATAATTAAAATTTTATTTCATTCGCAACAATACATTTTTTTGTATCTTAAAAATAGTAGTTATTATAATTTTGTATCATCACTATCTTGTGTTTGTCATGTGGGTACTTAAATCGAAGTACCCAATTGTTTTTATATTAAACTTACACAACACAAATTCTTTTCTCTTAAAGTACGCAATGTTTAATAAATTATTATGTGTAAATATAAAACAATAATGATTTATGTCATATGTTATAAATAAGTTTATATTAAAACGAAATTGTGTTACCTACAAAAATTAATGCCATATAATTGCATATAATAATTATTTAAGACTAATATACGCAATACTCGGTATTCAATACAATTTTAATTCGATACACCGATGGTATTAACTCAATTTAAATGTTTTAGTAGAATCTTTAATTTTTGTAATTGTCATACCTACTTCCTTTCTATGATTTCGTACAAACAATGTAATAGTAAAATATAATTTACTACATAATCATTTCTAGTCTAAAAAAAGACTGTATAAGTTTAGTTCATTAATATGATTACCTCTGTCATTCTTATATTAGTTTTTTTATTTATTTTATTTTGATGTCATATAAGAAGCTTTTAACTGTGCCAATTTACCCTTATGAGTTTATTATTATATATATATATATTTTTTTTTAGTATTGTGAATGTGACATATAAAATAAATTTAAAATGTACAATATTACGGAACACACAATTTCCTAGACTTGAATTAAGGTGCACACATTTCGCACAAATTTCTGATGAACAAATTTAGTATGTTTCTTCAAAATATAGTATAATACATATTACAATATTATATTTAATTAAAACTAATAAATATTTTAGATATACAATATAATATTATGTATGACCGATAAAATTAACATAACAGGGTACAACATTTTCCTTGTTTCATAAAATATTGTACTCCCGAGATTGTCGTACAAGACAAATCAACATTCTTAACGAGGACTACAGCTTTCAATCCGAGTTCGATAGTATACTTAGTAGGCATAATTTAATATTACTCATAAAAACAATATCATAATGTGTAAACATTTTTTAGTAATTTTTCTTGGGTAGAACATTTATATTGAAATTATATAATTCTTGAGACATTTACCATTGAAAAAAACTGCAGTTATTTTTTGTTACCCTTTTAGTATAACACCTCTATATTGTATTAAGCACAACTTAACAATTATACAAAAATAATGTAAATAATTCTTGAATTTTTCGATTCATTTACTAGAAATATATGTGAATAATATGATCGGTATGGGTATTCGGCTAATTTATAGTTGAAATGAAAGTTAAGGCATGTTCGAAATTTTTTTTTATTATACTTATGCGAGTTAAATTGTCTATATAAATTATCTCGTTTAGATCATGGTAATAGTAATAATTGTTATAGGCTAACGAATTATATTGAGTTATCAATATGAATGTTCAATTTTAATACAATAATAATTATTATTAGTACTTATTAAATTTATTACTATCATTTTTAAACAATATTTTAGTGCGTAATAATGTTATTATTACATTATAAGGATAATAATATGACACCGATCTGTGAATTTTTTTTAACACTCGTAAGATTTTATAGAATACGAAATGATTAATCTTAATTAAAATGACTGCTTTTATTTCAAATTAAATACAAAATTGTATGTTAATTGAGTATATATTATTATTCTTCATTTTTATGTTTTAGACGAATACAAAATAAATACATCATGATAAAAACCTAATCCAAAATATTTATTATTACCTTTATCTCAAAAAAAAAAAAAAAAAAACAACATTTAGGTACATAAATAAGTTATGATATTTTTATTATTTCTGTATACATTTGATACATATTGCATGTAGGTACTGCATTCTAATGTTTAAAATAAATAATCTATGTTATATGTATTAAGATAAACTAAATTGTTATTAACTACTAATTATTGGTAAACTTATATTTGTATTTAAAATTTAACGACACCTTTTTTCTTCTCTTCTGCCAAATATTGTTGGAATTTCTGGAAATATTCACGTTTAGGGTCCCATTTGTCAAGAAGCATTTTCCACTCTTTGTCATAATCTCTTTGGAGTCGGTCAACTACTTTAAGAGCAGCATTTTTTTGTGTGGTATTGCATTTCGTACATTGTGTTTTTAAGGCATCGGGTAAAATTTCTGTGAAGCAAAAATATTTAAGATTAGTGATTGCATTTTATTTTATTACCAACACATTAGGTTATGTTCTATAAAATCAATAAAATAACACTGTAAAATAATGTTTCATGTATAAAACAACATTGAATTAAAATTTAAAAGTAACAGTATCTTGTATGTGTACGTACTAGTAACGTTGTTTATTTTTCTATTAGGGGCCTGATTTAAATTGTTATTTTCAGAATATTGATATTAAATAAACATGATATTTTAAGGTTAGGTTAGTCATAAGGTATTTTTTGACTTCATTTTTTTGAAATTCAGGTTATTATAGCACGATTACCATTTATTGGTTAATATAAATTAAACAAAAAGTAGATATTCGTTTATATTATAAAAGTAGGTGATTTTTAGAGCTACTAGAAACATATAAAACAGTACTTTAATTAATATCATCAAGTTAGATGACCCTTTTAGGAACAATTTAAATTAAAAAAAAAATAATAATAATAAGTAGATTTACTTATATTCTAATAGATTTGATCAGATTCAATAAATAATCCAGTATGACTGACTACCAGAGTAAGTGGATGCTAAATCAATATCTATTTCACAATATTTTTTTTTCCACAATGTTACATAATGTATAGTATTATCTTCTTCGATTATATATACAAATGCAGTAAGTATACATACTTCTAAGTTCAGCTCCCTCTGGAGTGCACGGTTTCTTGTCCAACAGACATTGGACGTAGCTGTTTACTAATCGTTTGGATCCCAGAACTTGGTCGATATCAATATTGTCGTATTTGGTGGTATATGCGGGACCATTCACAACTGCGGCATCTTTTTGAGGCGCTCCGACCGTCCGGTCCACCGCGAACACCGTCAAAACAACACAGACTACTGCAATTCGTGAATCCATGATGGCGTGCAATTGTGTACTGAATATACGACGTTTCAGACCGGCTTTTATAAGCAACAATCATTGGCATCAATCGTGTGTTGTTTTTTTTCGTGCTTACCAAACTAATAAGACAAAGTGTAGTATTATAGCATAATAATTCATGCCCGACGACCTTCTAATGACGCGTGATTGTCGTCATAGTACGTACCTCTTAAACTCATTTCCCCATTGCCCGACCCGCCAGTTGGTTGTAGGTACTTATTTCCTTGATTACCGCCTACTTGATATGCATAAATATTATTGTTAAATTATCGAACGGGTCAGTCAGTAATGCGTGTTTACATTTAGTTTTAGTGGTCCAAGTGCTGAATCCATCATAAAACTGCCGGCAGTTTTTCTCGGAACACGAATAAATTACCTAAGGCTGGTTATAATAATAGTCTAGAAATATGTTTAGTTATTAGTATAATAAGCTCTTTGGGAAATTTCTTATTTACCTACGTCAATGTAACGTCATCATAATAACATCGTCTACCATTAAATGTATTCTTCAAAATTTCAACTCTGTGCACAACTCTGTGACAAATATCATCTCCAAAATTTTAAATAAACGATTTCGGTAAAACTTTAAAAAAAAAATCAAATATCTAAAGATTACAACAGTAATTTTTTTAATGACGTGTGTATAACATTATTAAATAATAACAAATATAGACTAACGGAATTTCCATTCGAACAAATATAACATAAATAATATAAATTTAGTTGTATAAATAATTTTTTTACTATATTCTAATTTAATAGCAGGCATCAATATCTATTAAACTTATACTTTAGTAATTAGTGTGAATATCTTGATCAGGTGCTCTTTATTCATTTCAAAGGTATATTTTTATTATTTTAACATAACTATTATAGCCAACGTACGTTAATATAGTCGATAAAATTTTAAATATCTAATAATATATCACTAAGGTTTTCACACATTATACAGTTGATTGAAGTAAAAATGAGTGCATATCACTAAATTTTTGAATCCTTTTATTGGTAGTAAATATTCGCATGTTCAATTTTTTAACATGATTTTATCATTATTTGTTTTACTTTTGTTTGTATGATTATTGTTGTTATATTGTACTTAAGAATTCAAAGAGGTAACATTTTATCATACTGATGAAAAATTTCTAGTTTTTTTAATGACCTAAAATCTTTTGACTTTTACTCATTAATGCATTATCCTTTTACCCATGTCGCATGTTGATTTTATTTTGAATGCTTTAAATGAAGTATTAATTACTATATGTATAGCTGTACATAATTATTAATATTAAGTTCATGCAACTTGGATATTAAATATATATATATCCTATAAAATTGTCGGACAACTGCCCTTCAAAATCACGGTCAACACGCTACTGTTTCCAAGCATCTACGGTTATTACTTTATTAGTTGTTGAATTACAATAAAATAACCAATTCGATTCTGTAAAAATTCTTGTTTTTCCAAAAAATTTTTGGTTTTCCAATTCATTAAGAAAAGTAGTGTGTAATATTTTACTTTTGACTCCTTAAACTAACGACTAGATATACTTTGGTACCAGAAAAAATCTTGTAGTTGAAGCAATCTCCGTACGTTTAACTGCTTTAAAAGTTGACGACAGACACAAAAATAGAAACATCAAAACAATTTAATTTAATGATTATACGGATCTACTTGTATAATAGTTATATGTAAAATAAATTAATTTAATAAAATTCTTGGTATATATATATATAGGTACATCACACTATACATTGATGAAAAGTCTATCTTAATAACTCTTGCTATATAGTAAATATATATATACTACACACAGTTGACATTGTATGAACTTAGCAAATAAAAATTCTTCGTAGTAACATAAATAATTAATCACAAATAATCTGAGCAAGGTTAAATCTTTTACAAATTTTCTTCTTCCTTTAATCTACAAAGGTTAAGAATTTATACACGTATAAAAAAATCACATAACTTTAGTTTAAAAAAAAAAAAAGTTAAAATAGTAGCTTTATAGAAAATGTTTTAAATGAAAAATTATTTAAATAAATTGAATTTGACTCTTCGATAAAAAAAATAAGCACTCAGCGCTAATGGTCAATTTCTCAATGCAGAATCTTTGTTCAAAACATCAATTAGAAAAAAAATTATAACAATTAAAATTGACTAAGGAAAATACTTGAAATTATGTAAGTACGTTCTTAGATTAACTCTCTACTAACCTCTCAAAATTAAATTTAAAAAGTAAAAACATAAAATCTATTGTTTAGTATAACTAATTAATATTATAGGTAGTTTTTATTAATCTTTCTAAACACAATAATGAATATCTCTATATTACTTTGAATTATAATTGATTCATTATATTTAATTAGATTGAAGCATATTAATATATTAATTTTATAATATATTGCTATTATTACAAAAAAAAAAAAATAAAATAAAAAATGTAGGTACCTTTAAAATAAATTTCAACTTAATCAAATTAGATTAATTAAGTACCCGACTCACTCGGTCGTTCATAAAAGGTATTTAAAATTTATTATAAAGTATTAATATAAGTCATTATAGCATACGACATTAACTATTAATATTAGTTTATAAAGTATACTCTAGAAATTTTCGGTACCCATATGAATAATATTTTTAAATTTCAACAATATAAATAAAATTGTTATTCTTGATTATTTAGTATGTAATTTCATCTAAATTTGAATTTAAAATAACTATAAAAAGAAACTGTTTTTGTACCTATAGTTTTTTAGATTTTTTTTTTGCAGAAATCTAACTATCTACATGGAATTTTGTTTTTAATTTTCAATTCTTAGTTATAAAAGTTAAACGTTTTATACATTTTTAATAATCAAAGAATTTGTAAATTTTCAATAAATAAATGTAGTCAAGGGGTGCAGCCAAAAAGTCCAAATTAAACAAAATCCAACTATGTATCTAACGACACTCTACATAGAGACCTATCAACAGCCCAAAACGTCGCAAAAACTTTCTACAAACGCACACACTCCAAGTTCCACAGCCATCGTAATCCCCTGATTTTCGAGCTATCCACCAACGCTATTTTTGGTGACCCCAGAAGGCGTATTAAACGTACCTGGTGTCAAGACCTACTCATCTAAAATTGTATATACCTTCCTTCAATCTTGAATACTCTCTCTTACTAGCACATTAAAATCCTAGCCTAACATCCTAACCTTAAGTGCCTCCAATGGGCGGCTTCTTATCTCCTGACACTCAAGCCATGTCACCTCCATTACATACGCTTATAATAAAACAATATTTACAGATTTTGTATATAATAGTATATGATAAAAAAAATTGTTGGCAAAATTTGATCTTAAATGGTTATCAAGAAAAAAAACCTGCCTATGTATTTTTAATATTTTCCAACTGCTATTAAACAAACTTATGGGGACCTTGTTCAATTTTCAAGTTTTTTTACCCAATGAATACAATTTTATTGACATTTAAAGATTAAAAATCTAAAAAAACCGAAAATTTCAAATGTAAATAAATAACTTGAAAATAATTAAAATATTTTAAAATATGATCAAGTATAGAAAATGCCAATAATATTCAGTGAAAATGTCATTTATCTACGTTAATTTGTTTTTGAGTTACACCAATATTTAAAATCGATTTTCTCAAAAATTTATTTTGCATGAAATTCCTTTTTTACCTTAAATTTTCTTTTTTTTTCCTAGTGCTTTCGAAAAATATCGGGAATTTCAAAATTTAACCAACCAGTGCAATGGATGTTACATATTGTATAATATATTATAGATTTCTATTTTAAAACCCTTACACTGTACATGTATAGATTTCTACTTTTTAAATTAAAAAAATAAATATTTTTCTTATGTTTTATTAGTTGAAAAAGGAAAATATAGAAATTTTATGCAGATGATTACTGATTAGTTTACAAAACAAGATAATGTTGACAAACTAGTATAAAATGTGGTTACATTTTATTTTAGATGCGACCTTGCTTTAAAAAATATATTTATTTGAGTCTATACGCTATACCTGTTTTGTATTTTAGTAGAATTATAATTTCCAAGACCTTGAAAATCATTACAATAAAAGTATTATTATTATTTTTTTTGATCATTATACAATAATATTATTTTTTATGCATAATATTTTTTATTTAAATGTGTTACGTGGCTCATTAGTATTAGTTGAAAATAATAATATTATTTTTAATTATATACTTCCCTAATTATTTATTGTTATAAGGATATTAAGATTAGTTTTTTGTTAGGGTGGGTTTTATATTTGTTTTAAATTGTACTCATATACTAATATCTGAAGATTTAAAGAAGTTATAACATTTTTAATAGCTCGTTATAGATAATGTTAAGATAATTCATTATAATATGAATGCATATTATTATTTACCAAATATTTTAAAATAAACTTAGCAACTTCTAACATATGACGAAATAAGTTTAAAAAAATAAATTATACTTTAGTATTATTATTTTGGATTATTGTTTTATAGTAAGTAGCTAGTAAATCAAATAAAAGAAGATTTGTAAATAGACACAAATGATTACCATTTAAAATAAACTCTTATTTCTGTATATTTTTTTTCTTATAAAACTACCAATTAAAAAAAAGATTTTAGTTAACCCTGTGAATATAATTAATATCCTATCTTGTTGGAATAATTATTATTGATAATTTAAATTAAATATAACTTAAGGGAATATAGATTTTTATATAGACAACCACTATTTAGTAGGTATAGAATTAATGTTGACTTGGATTAAGGACTAGCCTTTAGTTAAAGCAATGAAAATATGACTTCAGGGTTTAGAGTGTTTCAGAAATTATAAAATTGATCTAACTGCAACAGTATTAAATTCATAGACATTCGTAGCAGATAATTTATCTCAAAACAACATCAAGGGTCAGGAATAAAATATAAATTAATAAAATCTAAGTAGTCTGTATTACATTTATATTTTAATTCAATTTGATCCTACAGATCTAATAGTCATAGTTTGTTTTATTATTATTATTATCACATTAATAGTAATAATATTTGAAAAATATAATTAATTGCAATCATGTATAACATACAACTTTAATTTTTTTTGGAAAATTTAAAGTATATAAACGTCTGTGACCTAGTTTAAAATATTTTATACTTGGGATTCTAGCTATACCTAAGAATGCATTCGTTATCGTAAGCCAATTAAAAACTATTCCTCATTAAAATTACATTACAATGAGTGTTAGATTTATTCATAGTTCTAAAATTATAAACTAGGTTTTTTAATAAAAATTATTCTATAATACAATGTTATTGTTATAGATTAATAACGTTGCACATTGTTGAAATGTACACCTAAATTTATATGTATTAAATAATTATCCAATCGATTTTTAATGTTTAACTATCAATTATCGAACAATTTTTAATATTACAAAATTCATATGGATTAATATTGATTCCAATAATTTTCAAAACAAATATAAATAATATCTTTTTATCAGAGTATTATCCTTAGTATTTAAAGTAGAATAACCTCAGGATTTTTTTCAAAATTTAAATTACATTACCTACGTCAACATTTTCTAAATAAATCTTAACCATAAAACCAGAGTGAGCATGAACACTTTGAGTTCCGGTGTCGGCACGTACCTAATCGACAACAGCGGCGTTGTATCTGAGACCACAGTCGACGGATAATCCACAGTTTTGATACAAGCATCATTGTATTTCATCCAATTATTGTCAATTAATTGTGTTACTTTTTTAGGCACTGTTATTCGGTGAAATTTCTATATTTGAACGGGGTATTTGGTTTTTTTTGCATTTTAATGTTATTTTTCCCTAGAAAATCATCGATGACGATGACTACGCAGCCACGATTGTTTTTTTTTTTTTTTTTTATGAGATAAAGTTTCAAAATCCATAGACTATGATGGCTATTTACCTTAAGGTTATTTAGTGGGTTCTCAATTGTGGGGGAGGTTATAGTTGGTAAGAACACGCGTATATGTGGTGAGAATTAGTCACTAAAACTCGGGTGGTCACCCATCTGGGAACTAGTGACACCGACTGATGCTTGGTCTCAGAACACGTGACTGAGGTTGATCGCGCCCCACCAGTCTATTGTCAACGTTTATAGTGCAACGTGGTCGGGGGCCTTGTTACGATATTAGTTATCCAAGGAATGTTTTCTATTCTTTATGGATAAGTTTTCCGTAGCTGGGGGTTAGAGCACTGTGCATGAGGTATTTTATCAATAATAAGAGTGATAAAACACGTTTGGTTTATAGATCCATATTAATTATTAGGAATATTAAAAATAATACTTTACTGATGTAGATGGCTGTTAATAAGTGTATTGGTGAGTTCGCTCCTGTTGATGGTGACTGTCGAACTAACTGCTGTGTGTCATTTTAATAATAAGTAATTATGTCCATGAGTAGAAAAGTGTTGAGTGTGTATATTATGTATTGGTCAATCATATAGTGTGTGTTAAGTGTGAGTATAATATTTATATATATATATTATGGTGTAACGAATGTTACAATAGGTATAGTTTTTACATATACACATATATGTAATACTCATTATTCATATACCTAAGTTAGGTTAAATAAATTACAGTTATATACAGTATATTATTATAATATATAAAATGTTTGTAATTATTTTTTTCATTTATAAACGAAAATAATACAAGGAAATTTCATCATAATATTATTCCGTAATAATTCATATACTTATAATTATTTATTGCTACAAGTATAAACTATTTGTGCATTTTATTATTGTATATTAATCATTAAAATACTAAAAAACAATAACAAGTAGTTATGTAGCGAAAAAACAACTGTATATTATTGTGCTGGAGGACGACGTCAAACGTTGACGACCAACGTAATCACAGGAACAATTTCGCACTGATGCCGGGCAACGCAAGTCAAATATTACGAGAACGAGACACTCATCATCTTGTAAGCATATGTATATATACAGGGTGATTTTTTTATCATGAACCACTCATTATTTCAAAAAGTATCAATGTTTTTGAAAATATTTTTTTACAAAGTTTCATGTTGTTAAAAAAACAACGTTTTTATTAAAAAATTATGTTTTTAAATATTTTTTATCCTTATAATTTTTTAAGTTTTTTACTTTTTTGAATAACAACCTAGAGTTTTAATTTCATATTCCAAAGCAGAATATTTTTCTAAGTATTTTGATACGTAAAAATCGAATTTTGGACGAGTAGTTTATGAGTTATAAGTATTTAAAGTTTAGATTGGCGGAGTGGAGTGGTACGGGGTTACCCCGCAAAATGTTTGTCCACTACTCCGCTTGTCTAAGCTTAAAATACTTATAACTCATAAACTACTCGTCCAAAATTCGATTTTTACGTATCAAAATACTTAGAAAAATATTCTGCTTTGGAATATGAAATTAAAAGTCTAGGTTGTCATTCAAAAAAGTACAAAATATTTAAAAACATAATTTTTTAATAAAAACGTTGTTCTTTTAACAACATGAAACTTTGTAAAAAAATATTTTCAAAAACATTGATATATATATATACATGTATAATTGGTTACTAATGTCATGGGATAGTATTTTTGTCTTGCAGTAAAATATTTTATCATTATCATTTTTGTTTCGTAAGTTTTCTTTAATCATTATTATTGTTATTGATTTCTATATTATGTTCTTAAATTAATTTTAAAATCCTCGTGCTTTTCAGGTGCCAGCTCATAGTTGGTGATCCAGATTTATCTCAAGTTGTCATTTTGCCGAATCGTTGATTGATTAAGACATATTATATTATTTTTATTACGTATTCAATGACTAAGAGAAACGGTAGAACTATCCTAGGGGCTATAGATTGTTTATAATATGAAAAGAAATCTAAGCAATTTTATCTGAAATTAAAATGTATCGCTGTATCGGTGATCTCACAAATCTTCATTTAGTTACATAACAATAAGATACGTAAACAATTATTAAGCTCGTGGATCAACAAGTTTGTTTTAGGTAGTTTATTGCCTTTGATAAATACAAAAATGTGATTTCTAACATATTTAATTTTTTTCCTACTTCAAAAAATTATATATTTGTCAAATCGTTCAAATAAATTTATTTATTAGTTCATTAAGTTTATTATGAAACATATTTGGCATACAATGTTACAACGGTAAACTTACACAACAAAAATTATGAATTTCTTTTGGTACATTAGTTGTATTATTGACATAAAATTCTATCTAATATACATTATACATTTTGAAAATGGGTTAGTAAAATTGTTTGAAAATTTTAAAACTTTATCCAAGGTACACAATACAATATAATAACTAGAAAGAGATAACAACTTTTATTTGAAAAAATACAAAAATCAGGCTTCTCTATAGTGACATGGTATACTATTCTGAGTTCAGACGTTATGTTATTTGTAATATATTTTGTGGAGTTTAATGCCAAGTAAATGTATATAATAGTAGGTATACTTTTAAGTACATAATTAAGTAAAGTAACAGAGTATAAAATACAAGGTATACCAATATTTATAAGAACCATTTAAATCAGTGACTTAATTTCAATAGCATAGGTAGTTTATACTACAAACAGTATGACTGGCACATATTATTATACACAAACAATGCCGTAATTATCTAGAGGGGTATGGGGATATATCCATCCTTAGAAACTTTTTTTTTTTAAATAATCATAATTAAATTTCCTTAAGCACTTGGATTTAAACGGTTTTAAAATTTAAAATAATGAATAAGAATTCGTGGATATTATCAAAGTTGAGTTTTATTTTTTTTATTTTACTACCTAGTTGAAAACTACGATACCACAACAATTATAATATCATTTTACATACAATTTTACGGATCATAGTAAAAATATAACTTTGAAAACCATTATTATACCATTTACCTCATTTAATTTATTATAAAAAAATGTATATAAAAGTGTGATATATGAAATTTAATGGACAAGAGGGCCCCCCTCCCGGCTATGCCTCCACTAGGATATAGTATCAACTTATATCCCACCCCAGAACCAATTCAAAATTATGCCACTGTACAGAAATACAGCTGTGCCTATCAGAATTTGTGGAAACAAAAAATTAATAATAAATAATAACCGTTAGGTAAATGTTTTTAAACGATTTTGGTTAACTTTAAATGGAATATTTGTGAAAATGTGGACCACATTATTTTATTCCGTTATTTTAATAATATCTTATTTTATGTTATACGGCGTTTTGTATTGGCAATAGTTGTACATTACTAAGTTATGTTGTTTGCGAATTCACGGTTTTTTAGGAGTTCAAAACAGACAATTTTCAAATTGCATGCATGCGGGTCTTGTAAATGTGTGCGTAGTAAATGATCATTAGTTTGTGTAAATAACACAGTTTGGTGAGAGGGGCTGTGGGTTGTGACCCTTGAAATATTTTTAAGTACGAATTCTATGTTATCACGTAGTAACTAGTATTTGAAAAATCAAATTTGTAAAATATCTTAATTATCTTAATTTATTAAGACTAATTTTAGCTTTTTACTAAGAGAAATAATTCGATTAGAAACAATAGTGTGTGTGTATTTTTGTGTCTGTCATCACGTTTTTGAGCAGTAAAAGTGCTTCAATTTTCGACTTCAGTACCTCGTTCGATCAGAAAGTGAATCTAGTTGGTACTTTGGGGTGTCAAAAGTAAAAAATACTCAATATTTTTTTTAATAATAAAAAAACAAAAAAAATTAATGAAAAACGGAATTTTTAAGTACAATCAATTTTCGACATAATCGATTTTGGTTTTTGATGTAACTTTAAAACAAATTACCATAGATAGGCACATGACATTTTTACCGAATGTTTATATAAGTATATTCATCCAACATGCAATTTTCAAAAAAATTCGACATAAGTTAAACTATTTATATTATACTATTTACCATCATTAATTATTTAATAATTAATTATTAATTAATAATATAATTAATAATTTCATAATTAGTTTTTTTTAAATTAATATCGATAAAAATGTATTTGTTGGGTAAAAAAACTTGAAAATTTAATACAAGGCTACTAATATATTGTTACAAGATTTTTTTTGCAAACATTTTTTAAAGCTTAAAATGCACTAAAAATGTTAATGTTATGTTTTTTACATAATAAATCCTATTACATTGATGGAAATAATGTAAAAAAAAATTGTAATTCAATGCCATATGCCACCGAGGGTAAATTTGTGTTAATAAGAAAAAAAATTGAAAATTTCAAGTATCTACGGTTATTTGTTTTAGAGTTACACCTAAATGTTGTAAAAATTTAAATTTCGAATGCTCATAAAAAATTAATTTGACTTTCTTATGGACAATTTTTTTTGTGACGAAAATTGAAAAATTTGTAAGGAATGTTGTATTAAATTTTCAAATCTTAGATTTATAAATGAAATATTTTATGAATTTCTAGCTTAAAATAATTTGCGAATTTTTGTGATTTTTACGTATTTTGTCAAAATTCAAACTTTGAATTTTTATAAAAAAATTGTGAATATGAATTTTTTTTATTTTTCAATTGGTATTGTAATATTATGTTAGGAGCCTTGTATTAAATTTTCATGCTTCAAAAATATCCGCCAGAAAGTCAAATTAAATTGTTATGTTGAGCGTTTGAAATTTAAATTTTTACATCATAGGATTTTCACTAGATTTATCATTTAGTGATTTTCTTATTTTAGTGTAACTCTAAAACAAATGACCTCAGATACTTGAAATGTTCACTGAAAGTTCATATAGGCATTTTCTGTGTTAAATAAAATTTTCAAAATATTTTGATTAGATTTGAGCTGCTTACTGATATTTTAATTTTTCAACTTTTTAGTTTTTTTTTTCTATTAATGTCAATATTATTTTATTGGTTGGGTTAAGAAGCTTGCAATTTTAATACAAGGCTTCAACATATTTTTTCAATAGCAGTTGAAAAATATTAAAAATACATAGACCCGATTTTTTTCAAGCATTTGAATTTAAAATTCTTACTAAATACGTAAAAATTACGGCAATGTTCAAATTATCTTAGACTTGAAAATTTAATTCAAGATTCCTTATAAGTTTGTCTACATTTATCAAAAAAAAAAAAATGTCTACCGCTAATGTTTTAATAAGTAATAATAATCTATAGTATATCCTATACAGATAAACTGTCTCCGCTCAGAATTGTTTTTCGTATACAATGTTATAATATCATTGGATTCAAATTTAATTCCATCCATTACAGTTACCCACTTCTAATCTACTGTACAGCAGAGCGACATCTATTTTCCCGCTTTCTTTTTTTAAATACCACTAGTATACGATGTTGATTGTTTTTGTAATAGGATTTTTTTTCTTATTAACATAAATTTACACTCGGAGGCATATGCTATTTAGTATCAATTTTTTTTTTTTTACATTATTTACATAAATTTAATAGGATTTATTATGTAAAAAACATATAACATTAAAATTTTTAATGCATAACTTAACTTCAAATTAATTTAGATATAAATTTCTATACAAGTTACAACTTTCTTAATATCGATAGATAATGTACTGCAACACATTTACATCACAATTTCAAACATTTATTGTCTCAAAATGATTTTTTTTTGGACCCTGGATTTAGCTTTAAGATCAATATAATACTACACAAAATGATAAATGAATACATAAAATAATATAACAATATAATAACCTATTAGTAGGAATATCATAATATAGTAATTTAATTATATAATGACAATTTACAAAATGTTTATGAAATAAAAACTATTAATTAGTTACAAAAAGTATATGTTTAAAATATAATTTTTTGAAATATTTTTAATTCTATTCCTAATATTATAGTTGCATTGACTTATTTTATATAAATTCAAAAGAATATAATGACATTAAAATTAATTAATGTGCTATAATCAAATTAGTTCTAAATATTTAGTTTCTATTTGGTAGTATCGTTCGTAAGTTTTTGAAGAGATAATTTCTCGTCATCATCATTGTCTGCCATATACTTTTTCAAGTATATATTATTTGGATCAAATTTTTTCACCAACATGTTCCAATATTCTGGTTTATACTGCAGTAAGTGAGCCAAAACTTTCCCTGCTTGTTTTCTTTGTCTTTCATTACATTTAGCACATTCTGTTTGTATTGCATCCGGAACAATTCCTAAAACATAAATACATAATGTAACTTCAATTTAATGAATCATAATATAAATAAAACAATAAAATGTTTAAAACGTAATTATAATATTTCATTTTACAATTAAATTTGTTTTAAAATATATTTAATTGTATAAATAAAAAAATTGTTGTTTTAGCACATGTACAGCTGCCAAGGCTTAATCTCGATAAAAAAAATCTTAAAAATCGTCTTACCTAGTTTTACCTAATATGCAGAATAAATCAAGAATTTAACTAATATTACAATGATTATAGAACAAGTGCAGATCAGTCGGTTACAATAACATTATACTTACGTCGTGAACACTATTATAAAACCATTTATTGGATATTGACTTTTAAGTACTCTTTTACATTTTACTTTTTAGAATTAATGTATCGAGGTTATTTATTTAAATACAAAACAAATTTGTTAAAAATGAAAAGATTTTCCTACTGAAGTATAAAATTATTGTTATCATTATTATTATTATTGGGAATCGATAAGGACAAACATTTTTTATGAAAAGCTTCTTTTTGATGAATACTATTAAATACGTAAATTATATTTTTCTACTTTGTATAACAAAGTTTATTTTTATCATACTAAACTTTAATAAAAATCTCAACTGGCAATTGAATATTGCATAAGCTTGCGACCTATGGGTGTCTATAAGTACCAATATACAATTAATATAATCGCATAATTATAGGTATACATAAATTTGGCTTTTAAGTAGAAATTTAATAAAACAATTTTAAAATATATGTTTTATATTCATTAACACAATTAATGTTTGTAGTTTATATTTAAAAAAAAAAACAAATTTGATGATTGCGTTATAGTAGTATGATTACATTTTCAGGAATTACCCATTATGTCCACTTACACTTGCACTTCTATAGTTCTATGTACATTGTACAAGTATTGAGTCAATTTTAAATCAGGTCACTATTTTGGAATGATTAATTAATTTTTTACATATTTTTACATTTCTTTATGTAAAATATTTCCCAATTTATTACGTTCTATATAAATTGTTAACTTATACATATGTAACATTTTTTTAAGCATACATTTCGACAAATATATTTCTATTGAATGTTTTTTCTGATATAGTTATAGCAGGGATTTTCTTTTATTGGTATTTATTACATCGAAAAATAATAAGATTTTTGGTAATACTTTTTTACATAGCTAGCTAGAAATCTTGAAGCCATGAAAAAACTAAAATGTATTTATTTTTTTATTAATATTAATAAATAATATTACTCCTTTTATTGAATTGATCGGAATACGTAATTTAGTTCAAGGTGCTTAGTGTTGCATACACAAGTTTAGTTTAGCGTTATTAAATATATTCATATTTTTTAATTATACTACTAGAATATAATAAGTTTCTTGCATGTGTGACTTATTTTTGTTGCTTACCAATTACTACAGATCTCACTTAACAATTTATACTAGAAGTTCGGTTCGTAAAAATATTACAGTTTCATTAGTTTTAATGATATTTGGTCTTTGATGTTAAAGATTGAGATAAAAGTCAATTCATATAATACTGGTCAAAAAGAGAAGTTATCAAGCCTTGATTCAACTTTCAAAAATTTAAACAATCTTTCGATAGTGTATTCAGCATGTTAATTCAGGTCAAGCAAGAAACACGGTTCTTACTTATGAAGTTCAATCTCTTAGGAAAAGAATTGTTCTATTAGAGTGCCCTCGTAATTGGTACCTACACTCTCTGCATGTAAACCAGTTTGTTGTCGACATTGACATTGTCTAAGAGTCTCGAGATAGATTGTTTATGCTATAAGGAGAAAAATAATACAATTGTCAACGTTTTGAAATATTTTTCCGTGTACGTATCTATACCATTATTGTGAATAAAATGATACTGCAGGGTTTGGCCTATTCAGTTACAGTGTCGATTATTTTCATACTCTTTCGTGTCCTATTTTGATGGAGCTTAACAGACTAGTTCATTGCATATTTTTTAAGTCAATTCTAGAGTTTTCTTTATTGCTTGCCGTTTGGAAAACATAAAGTTAGTTTTGTGTTTATTACTCCTATAATAAAATTAAGTGACAGATGACATCTTCAGCATTTAATTATTAACTTGTTTCTAAATCAAGTAAAACAACTGATGTCTAAAAGTTGTTTGAACAATTTTAGATTTTGTATTTTCAAATCTTCTTGTAAAAACATTAATAATTTACAAATGCATCTACCAAATATTATACAGTAACGAAAACCATAATTTGCTATAATAGTCCGTGACACAATAGTCACAATATAATGTGACTGGTGGTTGTTAAAACATTTAGGGAGTAGATACGTGAAATAATTGCTACAGTAACTGGTTTAGTTTAAGCACCACTGTCTAACACGGAATATGGAGCACGGGTCGCGTCTTAAAGGACATTATGGTACCTGGAGACCAGGTCAATGCGATTTACGCTGATTTTAGAAAAATCCTTAAATAAAAACGATGTTGAACGCTTTGTTTCTAACAATATAAAGTTTTTTCGTTATTAATTATTTATCATTATTTTTAGTTTTAGTTTTACTTATGATTTGGTAAAGTTTTCAAGATTCAGTATTATTTTTGTCGTTTCCGGAACATAAAAATATTTTTGCATCAATTTATACTGATGATGGGGTTATTGCACTCAATTAGGAGTTGAAAACAGATTTTTCGAGTGATTCGTTTTAAATGGTCGATCTTACAAAAATGTCTTTAAATATGTTTATATTCATTTCATTATTCCAGGATGCCAATTAATTCACGTTAGTATGTATGTGGCTTTTTCCTTAAAACAATCATTACTATTTATGACCTTGAAATATTCTTCCTGCAGATCTACCGTTTGGTACCACCATTAAGATTCCCATAACTAGGTAATAACTTATGCAAAAAATTACTTATTCTGGACTTTATTAAAAGATTTCGCATAGAGATTACACTTTATTTAAGAGTTAAGAATATTATATTTTTCCACAGGTTTTAGTTTTTTGGTACTTGCTATCCTACTCAATTGGTATGTTTTAAAAAAACATATAAGATTCCTTTACATTTGTGCTTTTAAAGCAGATGGGTCAATTGATGTGAGTGACAAAGTTGCTTTCTCTCTAGAGTCTAAGTCTTAAATAATTGAAATCAATATGTCTAGTTTTTATTTTAACTACCTTTTAAATTAAACTGATCTATGGTTCCAGAAATTTACTTAAAATTTACCCGAAATTTAGCAAAAAAAAATTCAAAACTATAAGAGTACCTACAATCTTTTTTTAAGAATAAGGTCAACCTTCTTTGTTATATCACAACTATTTTATTATAATTTATAATTATGTAAATTTTTAACTGCATTATTCGAATAATCCGGTTTATTCGAATAATGATATTGAAGATTTTTTTTTCGGTCATATGTTAAACAAATAAACATCCAATGATTTTCATATTTTATACTATATTACTTCAAAGTTAAATTGTATTTTTTTTAAATGTTTATAAAATGTATTTGATAGGTAAAAAAAATTGAAAATTGAATGCAATACTCCTCACAAATTTTTTCAGTTGTAGTTTAAAAATATATTTTTTTAAAGATTTTGAAGTTCTAATGTTGACAAAATTTATAAATTACTTTACACTTTTTGGTATAACTTTAAAACAAATGACCATAGATACATGAAATTTTCATTATATATTCTATCCGCCATGCAATTTTCGAAAATTTTCGGCTCAAGTTGAACTATTCATAGGCATATGCAATTTTCGATCATTATTAGTTTATTTTAAATTAATATCGATAAAAATTTATTTGTTGGGTAGAAAATCTTGAAAATTTAATACAAGTTTCCTAACATATTGTTACAATAGAAGTTGAAAAATAAAAGTAATTCATTGTCACGAATTTTTTTTATAAGCATTCAAAGTTTGAACTTTGACAACATACATAAAAATCACGGAAATTCACAAATTATTTTAAGCTAGAAATTCATAAAAATTGTTCTATTTAAATCTAAGATTTGGCCATAACAGACATCATCCAATTCATCACAACAGCAAACCTTCAATCCAAAATCTAGAATTAAGTTCTCTCGTTTATGTTTCTTACTGTAAATATTTAATTTAAGCTATTCATATTTTGTAAGCCCAATGGCCTATGCTGCCGAGGGCTCTTTCCTAATAAAAAAAAAAATCTAAGATTTGAACATTTTTAATAATTAATAATATATCCTAGACAGATAAACCGTCTCAACTCAGAATTGTTTTTCGTATACAATGATATAATATCATTGGATTCAAATTTAATTCCATCCATTACAGTAACCCACTTGTAACCTACTGTACAGCAGAGCGACATCACACGGCTTACCCGCTTTTTTTTCTCCTATATTATGATCTAATATCTTATTGTTGATTTAACTAAGATGTATAATGTATATAATATAATTTTCGAGCTGTAATAGTTGATACTTAAAGCTAATAAAAAAAAATAAAAAATAAAAAATAAAGATAAAAAGATAACGATTTTAGTTTATTTTTGTGGTTTAAAAATATTATTCCTGAGTACTTGAATCTTATAGTTATTATTAGTTATTAGTTATTATACTTAAAAAAAATTTACTCGCAATGATATTTTCAAATGTGATTAAAATTGGCAATAACTTATCTAACCTACTGTAGGTACTAGGTACCTAGTACTAATACCTAATGTCTTAATAGTGAAATAAACTACTTTGATCACAATAATATCATAAGATATATTATTAATAATATTATATGCTAACATTTAAGAAAAATAATTTGTTAGATGTACATTTTTAAATCAATAAAACTAATAACAAAATAATTTAATAAAGAGGGCTATAATTAATAGTTATTAAAAAGTTAAGTATTCATTGTTATAAAGTAAGTTTTTTTTCAGTAAATTGAAAAAAAATACGTATAAATAAAATCAAGTCATTACCTATAATATTATAATCATTAGACTAATAATTAATTTTCTTCATATTAACTTTAAACTTTTATAGTTACCTACATGAATTTCGTGTTAACTATCAACTATCAAGACATTAAATTATTTATGTCAACTCATCTTATAAAACCAAAGTTAAATTTAGTATCTGAGCGATGCAATAAACGTATTAATTGTATTAATGTGCTGATTTTTTTATACATACCTGGACGTATTATTGTAGGATTCTAAGAAAATTTCTCGTTGCGGGGTGGGGGAACTAGAATTTTCACCAAATGTTTATATATAACTATATACATATTACAAATAGTATATTTTTTAAATATTTAGATTGTTAGGATAATTAATAAATGGAATATGTTTGGCAATAATAAATTCCTATATATATATATTCCATATCACTAGATAACTAATAATACTAATGATAAAATTAATTACTATGATACTAATAAAAAAAAAACAATTTCATAATTAAAAATACTTGATAATGGCGGACAGACCATCTCGCTCAGAAACATTTACCGTTTGAAATAATGTTTTATTGAATTCAATTTAACATATTATTACACCTTATAGTGACTACGAAAATGACGAAGTATACTCGATCATTATAGTAAGTATTAAGTAGCAAATAAGCGCTACCTACTTTCCAACTTTCGCCCTTTTTAATATTAATTTCTAAGATTTAAAAAACAAGTTTTTCTTATAAGTTATAATAAATGGTACTAAAATAAAAAATTGAGCGTTATTTTACAAATATTATTATACGCATCTGAAGTTAAAAATTTAAATATTGATAAACTTTTGTCTTCACGCGTAAAATAAAGATTTTAGTTTTGTTATTGTAATTCAAAAAGTCTTAATCGTAAAAACTTGAAAACTCTACTGTTATTTAAATTATTATTTTCTGTAATTAATACAATTTTCAAAATATATTTGACCTAATTTAAGCTATTTATAGGCATTTAATAAGACATTTTTATTTTTGTGTTTTTTTTTTAAAGTGTCGATACAAATTTTAAGGCTAGATTAAAAAGCTTAACGATTTAATACAAGATCCCACATAATTTATTGTTTGAACTAGGTATTGAAAAATATTGTAAATGTAGGCAAGATTTTTTTTCATAACATATATTTTTTTAATTACTCTAGAATATGAAATTTAAATGGACATTCTCTTTTAAAAACTTAAAATTACAATAGCGATAAAAATAGTAAAATTTCAAAATATAATATTTATTGTATAATAAATTATTAGAATAAGTAATTTTTGAAAAAAATTCAAAACTTAAATGATTTTTCTGTAATATTTGCATTCTGAATTTTTCAAAATCGTTTTTAATAACAGTTCATTTATAAATGAATGTCAATGTTAGTTATTAATGAATATATTTCAACTCAGAAAATCCTTTAATTCTATCCTATTTTTATCTATATTATCAATAAAAGATAAATTCAATTTTACAACAAGTATTATCTATACCTATAAGTTTGCATAAGACAAGATTAGTGAATTAATTACTATATAATTAATAGGTAGATATATAATGAAAAACAAATTATTGTAGTATATCCAAAAAATACATGTATGGTTTTTGATTAAATTACAGTATACTTTTATATACTGCAGGGATTCATTTTTTTAAACTTATAATTCATAAGTATAAGCATTATATAGGTGTATAACATTATTTATAATTATAAATTATAAATACGATATGTATGTAATTTAAAAAACACACGTATACGTAGGTGTGTAAATTTCTTATATCTTATATCCATAAATGAATTTTGATAAGTTTTGTTTTACGAGTAGTGTTATACACTAAAATATATACTAAATAATCTTAGAGTTTATAATTATATATCTAATTATTACTTATGATTTTTAAATATGAAGGAAGTATCTGCAAATTACTAGCATTATATCCATTATACTCGTACAATAATTGAACTGAATTTTAATTAATAACCTAACTATAGTTACATTAATATTTTAATTAAATAGGTTATGAATTAAATTTTTTTTGTTAATCGAGATTGAACGTAAATGATACGAAATATTTTATACTGGCTAGATAGCTAATTAATACGTTTTAATTTCTTAAAATTTCCTGTTGTTGTAAAATTGAATTTTAATTAAGTATTCATACTTTTGTTTATTATAGCTGTATATCAATTTATTTTTTTCTATTCACTTAAACTTCAAATAAATAAATAATTTTTATTCTAGTTTATTAAAAAATACAAGCTCATGGATTTATAAATTAGACGAAAACAAATTAAAATTTTTTTTTGAAGTTTAAACTAAAGTAAGATGCCTATACCATAAAAATAAATAAATCTCTTTATAAAATATAAAAATGTATAATCTTATTTAGGCAAAAATTGAAAATTGGTTGATGAATAACGAAAAACATGGAAGACATTCTTAATGTAATCATATATACTTGAATGACGATAAATTAATATAAGTTATAGTATGAGCCAAGATATTTCAAGGACATTAATAATCTAAATAATCTTATTTTCAAAAAGATATTTTTCACATGTAACACAAACAAATCAAAATAAAGTTATAATCAATGCAATTTAATATGTATTTTTGAATTAATTTTTTCTGAGTATTTGTTTAATATTATTTTTGTATCCAATTCTAGTATTTTTAATAGCTACAAAAGGAAAAAATATTATTATTTGTGTATAAAACCTACATTTATAGTTAATTTTTTATTTTTACATTAATGCTTCATACAAATGTAAATAAAAAATGAACTTTAAGACCTCAGTATTGGCAATATAATATTGAGAATAAATATGCAGGAATAAAATTAATTAATTAAAAGTATGTTTATTGCAAATAATAATAATGATAATAATAATAAATAATAAGCTAAATATATTATCATTTAAGCTAATATCATCATCTTCACTCATCACTCAACTAAATAGGTATGTCGGTTGCATTTTTTCGTTTCACAACATTAATCAACATGTTTATGTTAAATATAAATGACTAATGCGGAAGTAAACATTGTCTTTGTTCTCTGGTTAACACAGAGATGAACATAATTTATCAAATAAATCAAATGTATATTCCTTTGAAATTATTCACGTTTAAATACATTGCTTAAGTAAGTAAATTACCGTTGGCTAGGAGTGTCTTATAAAATAAAAACAAATTAAAAAAAAAAAAAGTAGGTAGGTACTACATATACTCCATACTCCATCCTCCACTAAGATTAAATAAACATTAAAAAAAAAAAGAAAACATTTATTTTTTTTAAATTTCGAATTTTCCTCTTACTATATGTTTATTTTTTATTTATTTATTTATTCGTTATTTTCTCAGATTATTTGGATTTTTTGGTTTAACTATTTTAAAAATGGATAAAACTTAAAATTAAAAATATAAAATGGTAATTAGTACTAGCTATAATGATTATTTAACTTCTTTTGATAGATATAATATAATTAAATTATTGTTATTATTTAACGAACAAAAAAATGTCATATAAAATAAATATAAAATTAACATTTTTTGAACCTATTACTCAGGTATATATTATACTATATTGCATGATTATATAATAACACATTATTATTATGGCGAATTTATTTATAATTCATATATTATTAGTAGATCACCTTAAACCTGTAGCCTATATACCAACAATAATTTCTTAATAATATAATATAAAAAAAACCTTGAATTTTATGTAAAATAAAATGTCAATAAGAATTGTTGGTTTTTAAACCATAATTCGACATTTTTTGGCATAAAAATAAACATAAATTGTATTTAAATCATTTTCAGAACTATTTTGGCTCTCGACACAAAATTAATTAAACTTGGTATGATTAAGTATAACCTATTCATCAATCATCTTAATCCTAATTTCAACGTATTCGTCAAAATAAAATAACACGAAAACCTTACGTTTTGTTACCAAAATAGTTTTTCAAAACATGTGTTCAGACTACCTATTAAAAAACTTAACAATAAGAATGATTATTATTAAGTATTAATAACAATCTCAGATTTATTCATGGTGTTTTATAACTACACAGTATAGGTGGTAATCCCATATGAAGTACAAACGTTGTACAATAACAACTAATATAGTTGAATATAAATATTGTATTAAAAAAACGGTATTCATATTATTATGTGCTTACTTTTGAGCTCCAAACCCTCTCTAGTACATGGTCCTTGGTTCATAACACAGTTGAAAAGTATTTTTATAATTCGTTCATTATTCATTACAGCTTCAATATCAATGAAATCGTATCGAGTTGGATATGATGACGTTTCCCTGGTGGTCTTACGTCCATCGGTGGTTGGTGACACGCTGTTGTTCACACTCTGAAAACTTTGGCCGAACCGAGTTTCGATCGCAGCTTGTTCGTTCTGAGATGCGTTCGTAGGCTGTCCGAACCTAGGTGCGATCGTTGGCTGTCCGAACCTAGGTGCGATCGTTGGCTGTCCGAACCTAGGTGCGATCGTTGGCTGTCCGAACCTAGGTGCGATCGTACTCTGCCCAATCCGATTTGCGATCGTAGCCGGTTGCTCAAATCGCTTGACTTGGGTGATCGCAGCTGGCTGATCAATTCGCTTTGAAAATTGAGTGTCACACATCATGGTTATATAACAAAAAATCGCTAGCAAATTCATGTGTGCTGTTGTAGTCACATTAAATCGTCTACGATACCGAACAAATAAACACAAACGTTTATCAATTTATTTTTTATTTTATTTTATTAGACCAATTTGTACACGTATAAAATTCTTACGACTGTTTACCGTGGGATTTAATATAAAAGTAACGGATCGACCGATGTTTAACCGATTCGCACTTAAGAACGTCTGTTGTTGTTGGACTCGAAACGGAAACGTAGTAAAAAAAAAAAAAAACGTGCACATCTCAAGGGCACCGTCATCCTGCGCAAACATGGACGCCAGATTGCTGTTTTTAATTTTACCCGCTCATCTCCCGACGTTATAGCGATAACTATCATTAATAATTATATATTAACTTCTACTTTGTGTCTTTGTTCGCAAGCCATTCACAATTCACAAATATTTAGTTCAATCTATATTGAATAATTTGAATCCATGAATGGCATTAAAAAAATTATATTTATTAATATATTAAAACTTCACAAAAACTGTTAAGTATTGATTTTGTGATCGACATTTTAAATGAAACCTTGACGTAGTGGATGACCTAGGTTTCCGCTTAATTGATTCTTCATAAGTCATAACATTTTGTCATTTTTAAAAACAAATACTTTAAATAGGTTTAAATGTTTATGATGATATAAAAAACATTTGAAATTCGATCTCAGCATAAATATATATTTATTAACTTATGATGAGTTAATAGTTATATATGATACGTTAAAATTATCAATCATATATAATTAAATTACTTTTATTTTAAATAACAATTTTATTTATATCATATGAATTTAAAAATGCAATATAAATACAATTCAAATAATAAATATATATATGTATATATAATTTTTTTAATAATTTAAATACTTAATAAAGAATACATCCATAGCTCAATTACTAAATTAAGTAATAGAAAAAAATAAAAAAAAAAAATATATAAGATTTGGTATATATGTATATATTCTTTTTTTTTTTTAAAGAAGTCGAGGATATGGCATTAAATTTTGATTCGATCCAATATCGAACAATTGCCAAGACAACGATGATTACTACAGTTTTATTATTCCTACTTATATGTATCGTATCTACAGTATAATTATTTGATTATTTTATCCAAAGTATGTTTACGTATAACTGTATTTATATTATATATAGTATTATAAATGTAAACATAATATGTAATATACATTACAGTATTACATACCTAGAACTCGTTTACTAGTAAAACAAGTATACGAAATATGAAAATATTTAAAACAACAATAGAAAATTTCAAAACTCTTTTGAAAAAACAATATTAGAACAACATGTTGACTTCAATCGTTAAATAAATTTACATTCCGTTTTAAATATATTTTATTAAGGTGCATAAGATACAGAAAAATGTAAATAAATGAAACAACTATATAAAACTGGCTATAAAACGCAAAAATAAAAAAATCGAATCAATACCATTGAACTATCTACGTCATGTTCAAGGAACTTCAGATTTAAGCAAAACAGTGTAAAACGTGCTAGCTGAATTCCTTGAATAATATTTTGTATGAAATGTGATATATTTATTATTAATTGCATAACTTTATCAAATTCATTTTCTTTACAAGAATAATATGTAAATAGTAACTCATCTTAATCTATATTTATCTGTATGAAAAATGAACAATGCATTATACAATAGATAATCATTTTATTCAGTATAAAACAGTAATCTGTTCAGAATTATTATTTTATTTAAAATTGCCCAGGTAATTAAGAAGGTTTACTATGTATTTGATACACATATGAAATCATATAAACGTTATCTTAAGCTCATATTATTTATACAATATTAAATTACAATAGATAGTGTAATATAACTTTTTAAATCTCTTAAAATTTAAAACTTGACTGTTTTTAGTTTATTAAAACCAATGTATATTTTTTTATACTATTTGTTATAAATTTATAATCCTATTAAATAATGCTTTTTTAAAATCACATAAATATAAAATTCAGATAAATAAATAAACTAAAATCTTGTTTTTAGTTTTTTAGAATTGTAAATTATTTAGAATAGGATACATTTATATTAAATTTATATTAATTAACTATATTTTTGGACAAAATTACTCATCATAAAATAATTTATTGCATCATGTAGGTAATATTTTCACAATAAGTAACTTATTATAAAAAATGTATTTCCATTTTTAATATTTACGTAGGTAAGTATATATTATCAACATAAATATGAATTCATCTTTTTTGAATATAAACATAATGTTTGACTTGTAAATAATAATTTAATGACTGAAAAAAATAACCGTTATTACATATACTTTTTTTCCTCGCTTAGTTTGTAATTACCATGTGGAATAAATAACAGTAATTTTAACTCTATTTCGTACACAAATATACCAATCATAATTGGAATAAGTTAAAATCAAGGTTTTCGGGTTGCCGTAGATATAGGTGCCGTTGTTACTACAGTTTCTTTTAATTGTTGTTCATGTTGATGTTTTTGTGGTTGGTATTGATATTGTTGTGGTTGGTGTTGATGTTGATGTTGTTGCGGTTGGTTTGGATTTTGTTGTGGTTGGTATTGATGTTGATGTGGCTGTGGTTGATTTGTATTTTGCTGTGGTTGGTTTAGATTAGGTTGTGGTTGGTATTGATTAGACTGTGGTTGGTTTTGATTAGACTGCTGTTGGTGTTGATTTTGTTGTGGTTGGTATTGATTTTGTTGTGGTTGGTATTGATTTTGATTTTGATGAAGCTGAGGTTGATTTGGGTTCAGTTGTGGTTGGTTTGGATTTTGTTGTGGTCGGTTTGGATTTTGTTGTGGTTGGTTTGGATTTTGTTGTGGTTGATTTGGATTTTGTTGTGGTTGATTAGAATTTTGTTGTGGTTGATATTGGAGTAAATTTGGATTCAAAAACTGTACATTTCCTCCATTTCCATTCCGCTCTATGGTATTAATATATTGCTTCATATACTCTCCATTTGGGTCAAATTTCGCAGCTACTTCTTTTAAGATATCCGGTTGATGATTATTTAGGTAGCACATCATTTTTTCAATCACTTTTCTCTGTAATTCAGTGCAATGTGCACATTCATTTTGGATAGCTTCGGGAACCATTCCTGCTACGACAAAAGGTGTGTTTAATCAATTTTACTATAGTAAATTTATATAAGTATCAAATAATATATTTATAAATACAGATTTATAGTATTTATAATCGATGGTTGTATCCAATAGTAAGTGTTCATATGTCTTGGCGTTGGGAGGGCTTGTTCCTTATCCCCCTTTATTCATCTCTGATTAGATAACTTTTACAATCAGTTTAATATACATGTATAATAATATATTGTACTATCATCTTCATAAACTATTATGACAAATAAATTATATTAAAATATTTTTAACTATTTTGATATTACAAAGTAGAGTAATTCAAAAGATTTATAATCTTATCTATAATCTTCTATACTATACTCAAATGATATGCAATTGTATTTTATCTGGAAAAAAGTTGCCCCCTTATACTAGGTATTTCAGATTTCTAGATCCACACCATTTGCATATTTTAATTTTTTTATTACTCAATATTACAACTATATGGATACCAAAGTAAAATTTTTACACACAATATTTTATAGATTGCCAATTAAAATAGTGAGTGGTTGCTGGGAATACTATTTTATCAAAAATCCTAAAACTAATGTATACACAAAATATCAAAAAAAATTTTGTCATGAAATCAACAAATAATCCCACAAGCCATATATGAATAAACAAATATTAAATATTTGTATATCTATATTATAAAAGATTCGGGGGATCTATCCTTCTCATTCCCTCTTAATTACACCCTTGTAATGTACTATCATCATTCATTATTATCAATCATATAGAAGGTAAAAAATATCTGAATCGATTACAACTGATATGCATGGAATGAATTTGAGTTTCGATTAGATGTTGTGACCAAGGATTCATAGAACAAAATTAATAGGTACCGCATTAAATAAATATGAAACATCGTTCTTTTATTTGGCATATTATACATTACTTTAAATCTTAAAACTACAAATATTTGAAATCGGATAAATCGGTTTTAAATGTTTCAATAACCTGTACGTTTATTATTAATATTATGTTTTTACATGAAAGCCACAACGTGTATAACTATTTAGTTTAAAACTACAATTAATAAAGGAATGATTTGTCATTGTGAAAAAAAGGTGGTGGGATGAAAAATATAAATGAAACAAGTTAGTAGGGATGGTTCTACATTAACCCCTCTCCTATTATAGACCATTGTGGAAAATTGAGTATAGTTGGTATTAATGAAAAGTTATTTCTCATTGAAAACTGAAACACAAGCATCCAAACCATGTGTTAAAAAAAAATTACAGACTAATACTAAATATTGAATAAAATAGAAATATTTATGACTTATTTATCATGAATAGTTGAAACCATTGTTGTAATTCAATGAAAAAAAAACCCAGTAAATCGTTTTACAGGACAATAGGATTCGCGTATACTTTACCATTCAGCTGGTCTCTATTATAGTGACTTATCCATCCAATTAAACTTGTTAAATAAAAAAGTTAAACTTGAAATCAATGATAAATATTGGATACAAACAACAATTTTAAACGGAAACGGCGTATCAATGCTCAATTTATTTCTAAGGACATTTAATAATTTATTTATTTATTTTTTTATTAGGAATAAGGTATGATGAAATAATTTTATCTTAAAATAATTTTATTTTAAAAAACAATAATTATAATATTAAATTAATTTTAATTAAATTATTGGAATTGCCTGACAAATTTGAAACTATATTTTATATTTTTTTTGGCTTCTATTTTATTGCCATCTGAGATATTTTCTTCTGATTTTAACTTATATCATCATTTAAAATATGAAATTTAAAAATGTTTAGTAAATATGACAATTGTATCAGCATGAAATTTTTTTTATCAAAAATGATTGTTTTTACGAATAGCAATATAAATTTAACTACAATAATTTGTTGTTAAATATGTGTCATTTATTTTTACTATTAATCACAAAACTTTTATATTATTATAGTTAAATTATAATTTTACTTAAACCTCAAACGACTCAAACATATGAAAATATATAATTTAGATTCTAAATAAATCGATGAATGAAATTTTAATTTTAATTCATTGATTGTATTTTTTGTCTGTCTATTATCATCACTACCTTATGTGGTAGTAAAAATATATTACATTTTTAATATTGGGATTGTATTTGGTTAGCAGATAGTTATTACTTTGTTTGGTCAAACTCAAAAGTAAAAAATGTACAGTACTTTTCAAAAATGTAGATTAAAAAAAAATTAAAGGATAAACAAGCGTTATTACAAAAAACCAATGTTCCAAAAAATTGACTTTATTTTTTTCGTGCAATTTAAAATCGAATAACCGTAAATACTTATTATTTACTAAATATTCTTATTATAATTTTCTAATCTGGTATAGATTAAAAACATTTTTAATTTAAATTTTTTCCTAAAGGTACCTAAATTTTTAAAAATAATTTTCACTTGATCAAAAAACTGTAAAATTTAAAACAAAGTTTATATTTTAAGATAACGAGCAATTTTCTTATATAAATTTTAAGGTTAAATCTTACAAGAAATTCAATCACCACGAGCATTTACAAATTATTTTTAGATAAAAAATGATAAAATGTTTTAATTTGTATTGCTAAGGATAGAAAAATGAATGCGAAATGTATCATAAGTAACTCACTTTGGTGTTTAGCTATGACAATCTAAAAAATAATAGTTTTTTAAATTTTTTATCAACCTACAGTCGTATTACTAATAATCAAATCAATTATACTTTAATAATAATAAATAAATATATCGTATAATATACTTTGTATTTAAATTATTAGGCTCACAGATTGTCTTTTCTCAGAATCATTTTTCATGTGCAATATCGCAATGATTCATTGAATTCAAGTCTAATGCATGCAGTGTGTACTTGCTTCTCAATATGACGAAGCAAACTCGATAGGTTCATACTGTACAGCTGAAATGTTACTTACTTTCCCTCTTTTTATATTTAATATTATATTTTTTTTATAATTTCAATAAATTTTAATGTATACTTACGTTTAATATTATTAGCTTCCGGACTGCACGGCCCATTATCTAAAAAACAGTTGAGGTAATTTTCGCGGATTATAGGATTCCCCACCAGTCCAGTCGTAAAGCGGTCAACTGCATATTTTTGTTGTTCTTGTCTATGATTCTGCTCGCCGTCTATTCGCTGTCGCGGCATTGGACCACACCGCACCGTTAATACGAATTCCAAAATAATTGCTATGAAGACCAGCTTGAACATAGTTGAAGACAAAAAAATAAATAATAATTCCGTTGGAAATGGCAGTTAGATGGTTTATTCTTGTGATCAAGATTATTTATGCGATTTATCGATAGATACGCTGTACTTTTAAACGTAGTTATTTATCCGGAAGTTACCTCTTTCTACTCTTGGATTTCATAGTTCACTGAAGACGGAAACAATGCGGAACTGATATACCGAAACTCGGCTAGACTTTAATATTGTATTTTAATATACTATTAACATTCATTATATGTCACAACGTTTACAAATCGCTATTTTTAAAATATTTTATTTTGAATTTTTGAAGTGCATTAAATGTAACAATAAACCTTCTAATTGTTACACCTATAGTTTTGCATGTTATACAAAATAATCGAGAGTAAAATAAAATAAAAATGTAAAAAAACCTTGAAATATTCTCACGGCGTATCTAAAACGAATTTTCCATAATATTCCTTGACCGAATTTACTCCTGTTATAATATTTTTACAGATTATAGATATTTTTAGGTTCTTGTTTAGTACATTGTTATAAACGATCCAAGTAAGTACTTTTTATTTTATAATCATCATCAAATTATTTTTATCATATTTGTTTGGTTTTAAAATCTAACAGCTAAATATTCTTCTAAATTACAATTACCTTGTGTTATAAATTAGGTCTACCTACTACTATAATTGTATCATAAAGTGCATACTTTTGTGTAATATTTTAGTGCATATAAGGCCAAAATATCACGGTAGGTGCCAATAATACAGTGAGATATGCAAATATTTATTTAATTAACAAAAATATATAAGATAAAATCAGTTGAATTTAATTAATTAATTAAATTGTTATGACTTATAATAGCCTTTTTAATTAATGTTATAATATTCTTATGTCTGATTTTATGTTTATGATTATGATACTTTCCTTATGCCTTGTCATTGCTTCACAATAAAAAAAACGTAATCTAGTGAATAAAAATATGTTTATTGCCAACAAAGATTATCATTTATTAGAAAAGTAAGTCAAGTCAAACTGCAGTAAGTTAATGTTCCATTAATTAATTTATGTTCTGTAAAAGAAATAATTTTAAGTTGATATAGGTTAAGTGTTATTCATATAATAAACTATTATTTATACAATTATCAAATAATTGATTATTGAAAATATATTATTCTAAATAAGTTTCAATTACAATTTTTAATATTCTGGTTTATTTTTTTAGCTTGATTAGTTTTAATTCTGTATTTAACTTGGGCATTAGTGCTAAAAGAATTATCATTATCATAACATACCTACTAATAGTAGTAATAAATGTCAAATGTTCATATGAATGAATAATAATAACTCGTAGATAAAACTTGTAATTCAGGTTAGAGAAATTATTCAAGTCTTTATGATATATTTTTTTACATTTGTGTCTTGTGATTTATATTTTAAATAGCTACCAATGGCTTATTTAGACTCGGTGTTTTAAGGAAGGTATTACTATACCTTTAGTAATTATTTTAGCAGAAAAATAATTATTGACACATCCGTGGTCTAATAAATATATACCTATAGATAAATAGATAATAGACATAATACAATTAGAAATTTATTTTAATAATCCGCTTCAGGTGCAAAATCTAATATCTCACTTATACATATAATAGTTTGCAATTATTACGGATTTATTATAACCATATAGAGTAAGTCAAAAATAGTACCAAAAAACTTTGAATACTTCTATTAATTTAATAAAATATGAAAAATGCATATAATTAAAAAAATAATAAAATTGTACATGGTAAATAACATGTTTTTTTCCAGCAAACACACGATCATAAATAATTAATATGACCCCCTTGCGATGCTTGAATGATTTTAACCAAGTATTCTAATAATTAATTTCACACACTCTGCAATATATCAGGCATAACAGTTTCAGTTGCCGCGCAATTATTCTTCCTTTGAGGCCATTAATGTTTGTTGGCGACATCTTTCGGCAACTGAATGAAACTTTAAAACTTCCCAAAAACAATAACTAGAGTAGCGCTCTACAATGTTCGGTTGCCATGGTATGAATTTTCAATGTTGTGGTATTCTATTAGTCTCACCCTATATATTTACAATAGTTGTTAGTTACATAATTTAAAGCTTTTATTTAAATCTTATTTTTTTTTCATAACTTAAGTGAGCTTTTTATATTTCCTTTTTCAAAGACCTATTTCTTAATGTCATGGTTATGGAATAACTTAGGAAGATCTTCGGCATATAAAATAAATACTTTTGAATATTCTTATCTAATAATGTTTTTAATTTACCTTAAAAATAAATTATTTTTAGTTATTTATTAAGATAAGCTTCGGTGCATGGGCCATAAAACAAACATTATTTAATATAATTTATAAAAAAAAGGTAGTACCTATTACCTTGAAAATGCAAAATAAATTATGTAGGTAAGTAAAGAATAGAAAAAACTTTATTGCTTTTAATATTATCTATGAACAATGAAGTTTAGGTACGTGTGTTTCAGTATATTATGTATTAAATTTCTACCATACATTTTAATACTCTAAAACCAAACCAGATACCAAATGGCTATAATATATTTTACATTGGCATTACCAACTCATTAGTGTCAACATACAACAATATATTACGAAAAAGTAGGTTAGTGTAAGTTTATTATAAATATATATTATAATGAATATTATACATACTGTACACTTATATGATACAATTTATTGTTAAGCCTTCCAATTATAGGCGCAATTTCGATAAAAAAAAATTAAGGGTGCTTATGCTATGCATTTTGACATTATATATATATATATATATATATATATATTCTTTTTTTTTTTAAATAAGAATTTTTTGATATATAAGTACGATCATTATTTGAGGGTACTAATTTTAAAATTGGGGGTGCTAATACCCCCTCCCTATTTACGCCTATGCTCCCAATCTAAATTTCAGCAATGTTAAGATTCTACTATTGGATATTTAAATAATAACTCATGGATATTTTAAGCCCTTGAAGTATTATACAATATATATGAATTTTAGTAATTTGAAAGCTTAATTTGTCGAAAACATATTTTAGTCTAACTAGGTATGTATATATTCATCAACCCATCTTATAGCAACTTAAATTATATGGTTTAAGTTTCCTCTCGATTAGCAATTATTTCTGTATAAATGGCTCCTTAGCATATCTGTAAATATTATTATTTTTATTTATTTTCACAATAATATATACAATCTGTACAATTGGTGCACAATAAGCACGTATGCTATGAGTTATAAATAGCATGAGTAGATGAGATAAGAATAAGCCACCCACTACTGGCACTTGACTGGGAGTTGTTTAATTATCTAATTAAATATAAATATATTATGTGTAAATGTAAAAAAATTATTTCCCTGAAAACAATTTTCTTTCTCTTTTCTGGGTATTAAACCTCGACAACTATTAGGATTTTGTGGAGGTTATGGTTAAGTTTTAGGAACACATTTTTATGTAGGGGCGAGGATTTGTCACAAAGAGCCCGGTGGATCACCCATCCGGGATCTTGGAACGCTGGACAATGCTTGGTTATAGCATACTGCCTACATTGCGACCAACCACCACACCACACCCGGCCACAATACATTATTATTTTACGTAATAGGTTACTGATAATGAAGCTGAAAAGCTATTACAGAAAATTTAAAAAAGGAACCTTTCATACTATAATTTGGATTAACTTTTCAATTTAAGTTTGCTGCATGTAAGTATGTAACTTTAAATTAAATAATATTCTAAATTCATAATTCGTGTTAGCTTACATTTTTTATAATAAATTGACCTTATCTTTGAAATACACTGACGGATATATCGCTATTTGTTCAACGGCTTTGAATCTCTTTAAATGTACCTCTTCGGAGCAAGTGTACCCTTAGCCCCTTTCAGAACACATCTCTGGAAATATATATTAAAAATTACCTAATAGTACATACTTATTGTTACGAAAATTTCTCGACAATTCTTTAGTTCAGTATTTAAATATAAGAGAGTATTGTATTATAGTAGGTAACATAATAAAATGGTAAAATATTGAATATTATAAAATTAACATTTAATATAACTCTATAAGCAGAGATAAGTAAAATTTTTAAAATATACTATTAATGTACTATGTCTCAAAATGTCCTCCCTCCTCAGTCCTCACTATGCTTTTAATTATCACATTTTTTAATGATTTTAGATTATATAAAAATTCCATAATTGTATATGTACGTAAATGTTATTGAAAAAAAGTGGAACTTGCTGTATAATATAGTTTGAATACTTTAAACAGTGCATTCAAAGTTGTGATATATTTATTATAACACTGAAAAAGATTTAAAAACTTTAGTATGCTATTGAGTATTTTATAAATAATAATTATAAATAACCTAGATACTTATGACTTTATGAGTTGTGACAAAAATAAAACAAAAATTTGATTATCAACTCGTATTTTTATTTTTAAATGTATTTATAAAAAAAATTATATTTAAAAAAATTATAAAACATTGTATGACAAAAATATAATAAGTGTAAATAAATTAGAAGTATTTATGAAAGGTGCATTGTTATAGTAAAAATAATCGCTTATTTTGTATTAATATAAATAACAAAATAAATTATTAGGTATGTTATTATTTAGTTAATTTAAACGTCAATGTTCAGTTTCTTCGCATCTTCCGAATAACGTTGTCTGTATAATCCTTGAGGGTCATATTTTTGTTCAAGTTGTTTCCACATATCATTTTTCTTTTCAAATAGAAACTTGATAATTTTTTCGGAACCCATTTTTTGTTTTTCCGAACAGTCTGCGCATTTATTCTCTATTGCTTCTGGTAACCAACCTGTAACCATATCATGTACAAACCAAATATTAATAAATATATTTTACGGTATAACACAATAGTATAGCTGGGAATTTATAAACCAATATAAGTTGCATGGCTGTTTAAGCTCAATAGAAGATTTTATAGAGTGTATTGTTATTTTTACACCCAATCAAAACAATCAAAATAATCCTTATAATTTACCAACATCAAAGAGATTCTATTTTTTTAAATGTATACAATATACATACATAATATTTTATTAATTATTAAAATTCGATTGAAATTAAATAAATGATAAAACAATAACAAGCAATAAAATTATTTTTGTATAACGTGTGTGAATGACAAATCAAATTAATTTAATTATTTTGCGTTAATTCGTCGGCTTCTTTCTGGTATGCCTGGTTGATCGCCCCATGCATTTCCGCTATAGTGCCCATTAATTCAGGAGGCATATATTGAAATGTATTAGAAAATGCTGCATTCAGAACTTTAACTCCCACGTCTGTAAATAACTTGTTTATGGTGAATATCTTTCAAAATACCTATTTTATGATTTTGTATGTATAATTAAAGTACAAGATAGTAGTTAACTAAGTTAAATTGTTTTTTATTCACGTTTCAATACAATATTCGTAAGACATAACTTATTATAGATAGGCTATATTTATTATTTATCTTTTTAAAACAATTATTGTTTTAATTAAATATAATATTACGTATCACAAATTACGTGGGATTGGGTACGTCAAATATAATTTTTAACGAAAAATCTAACCATAGATTTTTACTTAAAATAAAAATTAGAATTAATGTTTTGTTATTTTAAATTAATGTCACAAATATTACAAGATCTCACTGAGAAAAACTCATGTGGAAAACCAGGGAAAATTAATCTTACATAAATACGAATTAATAATTATCTTATAAGTTATAAGGAAAACATAACATCGTTTATTGGCTACTTCAGTCTATGATATGTCTCTAACTTATCCGTAGGTACCTACTGTGACACTTTTATCAATAGAGAATTATAGAAATAAATAACATGCTTTGGATTATCAAATATAAACATTTCGTTAAGAAATATAGGTTCACATCAGTTGACTTTGTGTTAATAGTTTCAGTCTAGATATCAATATATTATTGTTATAATATCTATATATTTTAATAGTATCTACGTACTCTTATGTAATTCAATAAACGGTTTTCGATTTGATCGAAGAAGAGAAATTTATGAAAAACTACATATTATATAACTTATCAATTTACTCAATGCACAAGTTTAAAAAAAAAATAGGTAAAAACTTACGTTTAATTTCTTCGCCTTCTGGTGTACATTTTCCTGTTTCCATCAGACACTTGAAGTAGCTGCTGACCAAGCGGTCGTTGTTCAGGATGTCGTCGATATTAACGTTGTCGTATTTAGTAGTATATTTAGCTGGTGCTGTCTGGACCACGGTCATCGTGGTAGCGATGCAAAAAGCAACTGCCAACAGGAATTTGTTCATTTTGATATGTTAGGTACGACTTAGTGTGTTGTACTCAAAAGCGAATAAACCTCTTATGGCGTTCAGAAATGAATTGTAACTTTATATGGAACAGTTTTCCATTATATATAGCTACTACTACACAATGGCAAAGACATATCTACATATTATTTTACCATGACGTCACATACTACGGGGGCTCGTTAGTTAGCTAAACGAACCGAATCAAATACTTTTTGAAATTCCCCTCTACTGCTTACATGACACTGACTGGACATACATATACATATCAGAATATCAGACGCATTTTCTTTTCAATCTAATGTGTTAGTAAACATTTCCACCTTGGGAATTGTTTATTCCGGTCACACGTGGATAAATAAAGTATTAATCCTTAATAAACGCAACCTAGACTAATTCAGTAATTCATCTATGTACCCAACTACTAGGTTTTTTACTTCATGGACATAATCTAAGACATAATAATAATTTGATTCTTCGAGTATAGTATTCAATTAAACTAACTATAGTAAAAACGAACTAATGATAATAATACCCTGCAGTTATCAGTCCTAATGATTTTATAAAGACTACTTCTTACATATTTTCTTCTCCATTATCCTACTGTTTATTGCAATTTTATAGAAAATATTTAAACAATTTAACACCAGAATATTCAAAATAATAAATATATATTTAATTAAATATTTATACAATCTACGACACTGCAACAGTGCAACAGTGTATCGTTAGATTTAATGACATTTTTATTTCCTAAAAAAGTAATTTCCCATTGGTTGTCGAATTATTATAATATCGATACCTACACGATTAGTGAACATCTGTCCAATTTAGTTATTTAAACATGTAATAACAAGGCAATGGTTTTATTAATTATTAGGTACTTATTAGGTATTGTATTTTCTTCTGAATTTCCAAAAATATTGCTTTTCAGACTTAAAATTAGTTTTATACATCAAAGAACTCAAAAATTGAAACAATGTTTTCATTTTTTTTTTATATATATATATTTTAAGGATAATTTTTAAGGATGGATACAATATTAAATTTGTATTAAACAAATGTACCATATAAGATACCCCACTAAAAAAATATAAAATAAATTGTGTTATTTATTTTGTCGTAGATATTATTTTTATAACCCATAATTGTGTGAGACAAAAGTGGCAGCCACAAAACGGTTTCACAAACGAAATTTTCCCATGAGCGTATAGGCATGTCTTTATTAAACGAATATAATAATGTTTTATTTTTATTCTGATCAATTGTTATAATAATATTATATAACTTGGTAACTTATTATTTAAATTTAATATAAAATATTTAAACAGGATTATATTATACAATGACTGGGTAGCAGGTTAGACAACATAATATTGGTTATTGGCACTTATTTTACATTGTTTAACCTTGGCGCAGTTTAGTAGAATATACTTGTTAGGCATTTCAGTATTTTAAAGTAATGATATTTCATTGCACTTTAAAAACAGGATTTAAACTGAGAATAAACTGCTTTACCAGTTGCTTCAGCGTTATTAAGACACTTATGAATAATATGTTATTAATACGAATTAATGATTTATTACTTATTTGATTAGTTTTGATAAAAAATTGTCATTGCCATATTTTTTTAAACTTTTTCTTCTACAACTTTCTTATTTTTACGCGATAAGATAGATTTGTAAGTCAGGTAGTATTTGTTTAACACCAGGGAATATAGAATCAATTTGTTTATTACCTACCTGTTGTATTATATTTCCGAACTGTGTAAACAATTGCCCATTTGTAGTATATTTGTTGCATAGGTATGACTTATAGTGGAATATCTTAGAAAGAGGGATTTAAGTGTTTAAGACTTCCACCCACCTATTGACATTTTAATAAATAACAATAAATTAAATCTCTAATAAATTTATTATTTATACACTAAAACTGTAAAACGTTAGTTTAATTTATACTTAACCTCCTCCACTTCTATTTCATAATTCTAGTTACGCAATCACTGACCACGTCCGTCATCAAATAACTTAGATTAAACATATTATCGTAATAAATGCAGTTGCCAGCTTCCGTCTCACTATCAGTATTCAAGTTGAGAATAGCAATTAATTAGCCATCAATCGTTTGTCAATAAATCGAAAGTCGTATGTTTTGAACGAAATTACTTCAATCTTTTAAATTTAGAACTGCAGCATAAAATATTTTTACGACAATTTAAATAAAACTATTATGGCTATTATTTATTAATATTACTATTACTTATATTAAAGTTTTTTTTTTAATATTATTATTAATATTTATTAGCTTCCAATATCTAAAAGATTATACCTTAACCATTACAAAATATATAAATTTAAAAAAAACAAAGAGCATATTATAATAAATAAATGTCGTTGTGAATATTATGATGCCTAGAGTACAATCAAATGATTTATTACATTGAAACAAAATTAATAATCCAGAAATTCCGAAATAATTTGATACATTAATAACAATGGATCTTGAAAAGGAATTTAAAATAATTTTTTAGTCTACTGAAATTATAATATTATTCCTATGTGAAATTATAGGAATATATTATAACTTACATATTATTTTTTTTTACTATAAAAGATCTGTCTACATGACCATATTATGTACCTTTTTTTACCGTGAAGAAATGTATAGTACTTGGCACTTGCACATATTAATTTCATATTCATGTAAGAATTCGCATATCTGATTTTTAGAAATTAAAATAGGTAATTTTTTATCTGCTACTCTTGTGTATATGAATTTACTATTCTCCAAGGCACTAAGTAAATTTATACAGAATATTTTAAACATTAAAAAAGTGGGCAAGTGATTATCAATTTGTTGTATAGTAGAGATAGAGAATAGGTCACTAAAACGCATATGTGTATAATGTGTTAATTTTGAAATGATTCAGAACGGAGATGATTTGTCAATTTAGGATATATTATATTATACCTATATTTAAATTATAATATATTTTCATACGCTCACAAAATGTTTTATATATTGACTCTGGAGTTTTTTCTTACAGTTATTTGAAGAAAAAGTTATGGAGAACCTTGTGTTGGGTTTTCAACCTTAGGTATAAATAACAATAATTTTATGAGTTTTCAACTTCTTAATTCCAAGCAAATTTTCACGTTTTTGACATATTTCGTAAACATTTGAACTTTAAATGCTTTTAAACAAAAATTGTGACTAACGATTTTTATTTTTATTTTATTACGATAAGTAAAACTTATAATAAACCTTTTATTAAATTTTAATGATTTTTGGATAGCCTAATTTTTTTTGTTATAGGTATTTCAAAAACAAAACTTAGGAAAATCAAAAATTTCAACGTTTATAAATAGCTTAAAAAGTCAACATATTTTGAAAATTTAATCGCAAATAGATTACGCTAATATTTATAAACATTAGGTGAAAATTTAATATTTTGTTTTTGAGTTACATCAAAATTAAAAAATCGATTTTTGTTCAAAACTGATTATGCGTAAAAATGCTCGTTTTTCGTTATTTTATTCAGGGTATTTCCTGACGCTTTTGAAAACTGCTAGACATTTTTTACATTTGACCCCTAAAGTACCAACTAGATTAATTATCCTTTTCAAAGAGTATCTGCAGTTAAAAATCAAAGGATTATTTCTACTTCTAAACGTGTTGATCGACACACACACACACAACATACATCGTTATAAAATCAATACATTACTCTCTTCGTTCAGAATCTAAAAATACACCTAAATGAAATTAAACTTTACGTTTTTTTTTAAAACAGGTACCTATTTAATTATTCAAATATGTATATATTTTTTTTATATCATAAACTTACATTCGCATACAAACAAATTTCTAATAAAAAAAATTGTAAACTTAATAAGTTTATAGCTTAAAAATACTTATAACAATTGTTGAAATATTATATACAATGAAAAATAAATAATATAATATAATGAACAGACATTTTTGGTCTACAATAATTTCAAATTTAAATAAAACAAAATGTTCGTTAAATATTTAACCAGTTGTGAATTATATAAATTATATTTGATTAGTGGAGTGTAGGAAGGCCTCAGAAATGCATAATATATCTTACAAAATGTTGGTTCTCTATAAATTCTACAAATCTTAACTTTGATTACTTATAATTTATTTATTACTGATTAAAATTCTCAGGAAAATATTCTGCGTAGGAGTATGTTATTAAAAATGTATATTGCTGCAATAACGATAAAAATAAATAGTAAACATTTTTAGTATTCAATTATGTTGTTTTGTAATGACTTGAATTATGTAACATAATATTTTTAAAATCCTTAATACTTTTCAAAATTATAAGTTTACTGTGAATACTTAAAAATCAACCATTATAAAATCAATACAAACATTTAATTATTTATTCTTCTTTGTTAAATAAAATTATCTCTGTTAATTATTATTTTGCATTTATAAAAATAAGGAATAATATAAGTAGTACCTAGGTATTAATATAGATAGCTGGTACTAAGTGCATTACATTTTCTATTTTCTATTAGTCTAAATATATTTACTCTTAATTATAATTGATAAAATAGTAAATATTAATACAATTTAAGTATAGGTAATTTTTTTTTTTTGTATCTTTTAATATTTTTAAATTAATCAGCTGCTTTGAGCATTTGCTTCCACTAGTTATTCAAAAATCCTTAAAAACAAAATACCTATATTTACCATAAAAATTGTCTGATATTGCATCTAATGCCTTTTACATCATATAGCTTTAATCCTATAATATTATATTGCTTACTAATAAAATGTAATAATTTATTACTTTTTCAATAAAATATTACTAATAATTATGTTGATGTAATCATACCTAAAATTATAAACTGCAGTTTTGTAAGCTACACTCTAACCATATGTTTGAAAAATAATAGAAATTATTATATTACTTACCTATGTTGTTTCTATTTTGAAAATTCTACGTTTCTCGTGCATAGTAAAATATAACATAAGGTACATGATTTCGGGGTTAAATTTTCAATCTATATAGTACTAATTAAATTACATTACTATAATCATTGATTATAAAAAATACTATTTCTAATATGTTATATTCAATTCTATAATAATATGAAAGGGTCTATAATTATTCGAATATAAAGTTTTATTTCCGGGATGTTAGAGTAAGATTCTCAGTTACTCATACGCATACGGGCATACGGCATACCATCGATGTTATATAAAATCTATGATTATACATGACATGTATTATCATTCGACCTAATAAATGATAATCTAATAAAATTAAAATACATATATTGTTATACTATAAAATCAATATAGGTATAAGATTATGGATTTTATATTCAATAATCAGCATGTCTTCTTTTTCATATCAACGTTTGAAAATTAGAGCCATGATAAAATATGTTCTCCAATATGAGAGAATATTATCAATACTATTGTCTATTATTTATTGTTGTACTTATTTTAATAGCATTTAGAAGTCTCTGAGTATAAGTCATATAAATAATTAATTGAATCATATAATTGCTAGATATCATCTAAATTAAACTATGTACGAATTATTGAATTATTAGGTGTTGACTTCAGAGTTCAGGTAACATTATAAAAATCATCATAAAATGATAATATTATACAATGTTATCAATAATAATAATAATGAAATATATGAAGTTAAGAAAATATTTTTAACTGATAGGTAAAGTCATTTAATCATAACCATAAAAATTTAATATTCAAAAAAATATCAATATTATATAGTTAATAATAATAATTTATTTTATTTAGATTCGATGTGATGTAAGACCTTGATTTTACGCTTTCATTTTACTTATTTAAATCGTTCGAGTACAATTACACATGTATTATTTATACAACCGTAACACTGCAACGGTCCCTGAAGAATTAGCTTCAAGTCCGATTACAATAACTGAATAACGCACACATATAATATAAATATATTATAATAATGTAACCATTTATATTTTCACATGATTTATATATGTATTGCCATTTATTTCTATTTAATTTATTAGATTGTGCAAATGTGATGGTAAATTTAACCAATGCTAAAAAATATTCTGAAAATATAATACAATTAAAAAAATAGGTGTGCATATTTTCAATTTATGACGATAAATATTTTAATATTATAAAAGATTAAAAGAGTAGACTTTATTTTAAATATTAACAATAAAAAAATAACTAATAATTAATAATCGATAAAATAATTATCATGAACAGGCAATCCATAATTTTTTACTTCTAATAGTGCAATCAATTATTAATTGCTTAAAGATATATCTGCAATCTGCTGCATTTATCTATAATATTATTCATCAATAAAAACATACTAATATACAATTATAGCATATAAGATCATAATTTAAAATTGATACTCACCTATGATGTCACATGACAATATTATTTTGAGCATAATGTTACAATGATTATAAATTACTCACTCAATACCGTGAAACCCTAATAATCAAATCATAATTTACAAAAAACCACGAATAAAACATTAATAATAATAATATATATTTAGCTTTATAAATCTATACATACTACAATAATAAATAGCTACAGTGTATTTTAAATTTAAACTAAACACCATAATTACAAGGCATCTTAAATAGTTAAGTAAAAACATGTTTCCGGATATAAACATATCCTAAAATTAAGTTTAAAATTAACTCCAAAATAAAATTCTTAGGTGTAAATAGATACCTACATATCAAAATATAATTTAAATAGAAGTAGTATGTACAACATACTACTGGTGTAAATTAAACGCATTTTACAGGGTATTTTTGCGTAAGTTATGATAGTTTATAAATTTATTAAAAATAGCATTATATAACGAAGAAACCAACAAACTATTGACTATTGTTAAATATAATTAAAAAAATATCTATCGTTTGTTTTAATTTTCAACGTAAATTATTATGTAAAATCCCAGATAGTCGTTCTACCTATATACAAAAAACAATTCTGAGTTGAGACTGACCGTTGACTGGCAACCTATATTTCAAAAGATATTATATTACCTATATATGAGTAGGGTATAGCTATTGTTTTAAGTTATTTATTTTCCAGCTTTTGGGATAATATAGTAATAAGGTAGGTTGAATCAATTGATGACAACAACATGGGTATATAATGCTGCTTGTACTCGTAGTATAAATAACTAAAATAATTAGTCTAAACATCTTGAAAATAATTTTCCTAGTATCAATAAATATTAATATACGTAAACGTGAAAAGTTTCAAGCTCTACAAATGATATTTTATGGATTATTATAAAATAACTAAAATCTTTATTTTCTGTTTAATACAAAATTATTTGCGAATTTTCGTGATTTTAATTGAATAAAATTCTTTGAGGTGTCCTAGATAATATATTTTTACTTTAGTATGATTATAGCCTATAGGTAAATTTTCACTACTATTAAAAATAGTATTAATATATAGTAATACGAGATTAGTTCTGTTGAACGTGCACTGACATCTGCATTTTTAAAGAAGAACAGTATCTAGAACATTATCTACGTTATAGGTATAACGTTACCTCTAATAACAGAAATTAATTTGAAAATATCTAATTATGTATTGTTCAGTACTGACCTTCGAGTAAATATATATGAACAAGTTCAAATGTATTTATATGCAGTAAAACATCGTAACATTATTAATTCACTTGCGCCTAACCAATTAATTAAATTCGTATGTTATTATTCACTATAGTATTTTTATAACATAATATTTTTCGTAAGTGCCCCGTTTTTAAACATTGAGGTAATAACTAGATGTTATTTATAACATAAATATTTATAGATGTTTTATCCTCATTTCTCGTGTTTAATAGAAGATGTTTGTAATTACAACAAAAACAAAAATTTAATTTCGCCTTCAAATATATGGGTAAATTATAAAATGGCCTTGTTCTTATTGTATGTTGGTTTTAAAAAGTCATACATAATAAAAATATATTACGAGAAACATGTACATTTTTTACAATCAATCCCATTAAATATTCCTATGCACCCATTTTAATTTTAGATTCTGAGAGGAGCGAGGAATGTATTGATTTTACCATCATGATATGTGTGTGTTTTTTTTTGTCTGTCATCACGTTTCGAGGAAATAAAAATGCTTCGATTTTTGACTTCAGCACCTTGTTAGATAAGAAAGTGAATCTAGTTGGTACTTTGGCGGGTCAAAAGTAAAAAATTCTCAATATTTTTCGATCACTCAAATTTAACACCGTGTAATTTTTTTCACAAATTGGTCGTTCACTTTTTCTATTATAGACGAAAATAAAGCCAATAAAAGACACAATATAATATAGTCTTAACTTTTAAAGTATCTACAAAAGAATGGTGAACAGGTGCATATCATTTTTTCACTAGGTGAATTGAATTGATGATAACTTATATTGGACATAATATTCTATCAAATGCATTTTAAATTCTTCATTTATTTGAGTGTCATTAGTGGATGACTTCTCACGTCAAGCGCATCATGTTGTAAATTCTCTAACCATATAAACTTATTGTGCCCCTAAGGTATAGATTGTTTATCTCAAATAAAGAAAAAAAAAAAAAAAAAAAAAAAAAATTCTTCATTTCACGCTTAATATTTATGCAACCGCCAATTACCAGTACAATCTCAGAGGATGAATCATAATAATATTATGACACCTGATATTTCAGTACTTATGTGATTGGCGATTGTACCTATTTATCATAAATTAATGAACGATTAATATAAATCTCAAATATTATTATTACAGTTATACTTGAAGTACCTGAATATTTTGGATGACAACCCCTGTTTGAAATTCCTGGCTACCTTCCTGTCCGCTACTTTAAAGTTATAAATGGGGGGGGGGGGGGTGTACAAATTTGTACAAATTATATAACAAATTCTAGTACCGGTTTTGAGAAGTTATTTTAACCTGCGAATACCAGCTGTTCACCACTCAATTGTAGATACTTTAAAAGTTAAGACTATATATACTATATAGTGTCTTTTATTGGCTTTATTTTCGTCTATAGTATTTGGTATTATTTACTATAGGTACAAAATAACGAATTATGTAGAAATTTGAAATCATAACACAATAACAAGTATAAATAATGTCTATTAACACCTTTGTGAGGAGAGAGGGTGTTACTACCGGCTATACGAAATATAGTAGTATAGTATAATAGTATTTAATTCTCAGGTGAAGCCGGATTAAAATAATTCGCCCCCCCCCTCCACCCAAAAAAAAAAAATTATACTTAAAGTCCCTATACCTAAGCTCTAATTTTATCCAGTTTTACGATAAATACCCATATAGGTAGAATTGTGTACTAGAGCATTATACTTTAAAAAAGCAATTTTGAATCATTGCTCGAAAAATCGATTCTGATTAGGTACTATAAGCATTGGTTAAAGTCTTAAAGTAAAAAGGTACGTAATTTTTATTCTACTTTGTCAGTCTGTTCAGTTTAAACAGATTAGCTTGTTTCGGTTGATTTAAAAACAATCCATCAAGTTAAAAACATTTTGAATTTTTTTCTTTATACGTGAATATTAATATAAAATAAATATAATCCAATACGAAAATAATACAAGCATTTTTCTGTTCTTTTCTTAACTTTAGTTAATTATTTTCATTAACTTATCCACCTTTGAGTAGTTATGTTATGGTAGCCGGTAGGTAGGTGTACCAACTATCAAGTTTAAAAAAAAAAATATATTTGTTTTGATGATATTTGGTTCACATATAATTTGTTTTAATTTCAACCGCGGTTATTCTTTGCATTTTTCTCAACTAATCTTTAAAATAAAAATACTTGTTTTTATAACAAAAAAAATTAACGTATTCTATTTAATGACTTATAGGTACATCAAAGTATCGAACATTTTTAACAATTTATTACAAATAATAACAAATTATTCGACTTCCAATTACAAAAGTATTAATACTAGTACGGTTGTTATGAACAGAATTCAAAATCACAACATTGAAAAAATAATGTTATAAGTCAAAATGTATACTATTCAAATATTTTTTGAAAACTAGCATTGAATTTAAATAGGTCACCCTGTATACATAGTACCTAAACCTATAAAGCTATAATCTTTTATATTGTTGACATATTATACATACATATATTTATATATTTATTACATTGTAGTATAATGATTATGCTATTATAGAAAAATATATAGTTTAGATTTCTTAAACAATATTATGTTTGGGTTTGTCATATTATTAGATCTTATGAAACATTAAATATAGTGAATATATAGTAGAAGGTTACTATTATAGAATTAAACCAATGCATGTATAAAATCAACGAATAAAACCAACAACATTTTGGAAACAACTCTATAATATTACCGAGAAGTTATACAGTAAGTGGATAGCATCATGATATATATTATTATACAACAATATAATTATATAAATATATTATAATATACGTAGCTGACGACGATGGTGCACAGTGCACACGATCCTCATAAGCCAAACAACCAGGTCGTACACAAATAAATAGTTAATTCGAATTGTATATTATATGAGTATATATGACTACGGAAATATTATAAAATACTCATCCTGAAATATGCAGAATAATAATTGTGAGTATCTCTCGTTTGCGTACAATACTCTCCGATCAATCGGTGTGTTTTCTTCGAGTGACTCGAAGAAATGGACTCGGCGGGCTTTCAACTTTTATCGGACAATCTTTTTTATCGTCTTGGTCTTGATCACGTTTCTGATGACGGTCCAGTTGTTTGTCGCCACCGACCTTACACTGTTGGCAAGCACCATAGACATTTGGACCCTGTTCTTCTCAGGATTGTACAAATGGTTTTATATGACGGTGTTCAACGATAAATTTTCTCAGCTCAAAACTGCACTGACGAAAATACAAGCTCAAGGATCAGTGGCGTACGGCCACTCAGCCGACGCGTTTACGGCCAACTACTTAAAGAAAACGCAAAAAATCAGCTTTTGGTATATATTCAGTGGTATAGTCGCCGCTTTTTTCAGAATTGTCAGCCCCTTGTTGACATATCCTAAAAGGTAATGTTAATATTATTATCATTTATCACCAATACTATATTAAAATATTATGAATTATTATTTTGTTTCATTCAATTTCTGCAACAGCTGTACAGCACACAATAGGCTATAAAATAAAGGGTTCCTCTCAGGAAATAGATTGAATGTAAAAATTGCACATTTATGACTTATGAGTTATGATTTTGACTCCAAATGTGTTGTTAGAAAAAAACTGCACACTATCGATCGGTTCATAATTTACACCGAAATATCCCACAATGACACACGGTATTTTTAATCAGTGCAGATCAGATATTCTATGTACGTTAAAAACTATATTTGCCCGGTTTACAAAAAACATTAGTAGAAACACTAAATTTTGTTTAAAATTGAAATAATCTTACCACTAATGAAAAAAATGACTTAAATAAAAAAAAAAAATGAAATTGTCATTGTAACTGGCAAAACAAATATAGAATCTTATATAAATTAATTATTGTGACAACTGCAAATACTTATAGCTTATACAGCAATAATTGCTATCATATTATTTTTATTTTAGTAAATATGAATAATGAATAAGCCCTTTTATATTTACAAATATATAGGTATAGAGTGTGTGGTTTTAATCTGTTAAAGGTATGTGGTCCTGTTGTCCAATATTTTATCTTATTAGTGTGCGGGTATAGCGTCATATTTTAACACGTCATACATATTAATCGGCCCTTATAGCCATTTTGATTGTATTAGATTACTATACTAGGAGTGTTATTATCAAACATGTGAGCCACCGCGCCGCCCACGTTCTCGTACAGCCGGTCGAATGCTTTCAGTGTGCCTATAGTTATAAATACATTTTATTACTTCAAAAGTAGAAAAAGTATTAAAAATCAGGAAACTTATGAAAATAAAATTTTAAAACGTCAATATATTTTCAGGAAAATAAACTCTACAAAATGGTAATCTTTAACATTTTTGGAAATAATTAAATAAAAAAATATATTTTTAACTTTTTTACCATAACATTAAAATAAATTAAAAATTAATAAATTGTAGTTCTTATCCCCATTAGTCTTATTACAAAACCAGAATTTTTATATCTCCATTATTTCGTGAAATATCGCAATGCGTATATAAATCCTCGTGGGACATGGGATACCCTATAAATCAAAGTTAGAAATGAAGAAATAGAGTATTTACTTACATAAAAATACGTACCTACTTATTTTAATTTAAAAAAAAAATTAATGAGCTTGAGCTCCCCCCCCAACATTTTTCCTATTTGCTCCACTGTATCCGGGCTGCAGACCAATCATGCTTTGGTTGTTTGGGTTATGTTATGTACATTAAAAAATGATATTTACCAACGCAATTTTTGTACATAATGATAATTTATAAATAATTACCTATATTATTGTTCGTATTATAGTGATCGGTCTAATTTTCAATACTACAACGATCCAAAAAGCTACCCGTTGAGCTGTTGGATACCATTCACGTTGGACGAAAATTGGTTTATAGTGGTTTTTGTCTGCCATTCTATTATGTCGGTGTTAATTGTAATAGTATACTTGGGTATTGATACATATTTGTTTGGCGCTATTTATGCTATCGGTGGCCAAATTGAATTACTAAAGACATCGCTAAATAATAACAAAAACACTTTAGAACAATGTAAGTATTACTATATTAATACAAAAGTATTTATGGATATTAAAATCAAGTAAGTATTTTTTTATAAAATTATATTAGTACGTTACTCCATATATTATATGACATTTTTTAATTTTTATATTGTTAAACTGCAGTAACTTATACAGTATATGAGGAGACTTTTGATATATGTTTAAGGTTTTTACTTAGATGCAAAAAGGAAATCTAACATAAGTCGGAAAGAAACTATAAAAAAAAAAATGAACATTTCAATTAATGTTCATAAATAGCTATAAAAATAAGCAAACAATGCCTAAAAATACCTTCATTAATATTAGGTATTAATTGCATGTTATTCGTTTTTGAATTACATCAACAAAAAGCGAAAAGTGGGTACCGGTTTGGGTTTACTGTACATCAGGTGTCTAGATGGAGGTCACTGTAATGGATGAATTAAATTTTTTCGTTTTTATAGTTTTGTATTTCTTTTTGGATTTTGATATTTAATTTAGAACTGTTTATTTACATAAAAAATCAGTGGCACCCGAATCCCCGTCCACTTTGGCATCACTTGTAACAAAAGCTTTTTACAGTTGAAAATTCTTCGAGTACAAATCGGATTTCTATTTACACTGGAAAACAACAAATACAATGTTACTCGTCACTCCGAAAATGTGTAAAACATCATATCTCAATTCTTGAGTATGTATTAGAATTATTAGATATGTACCTATTATTATACATTTTACATAAAACTATATATACTTATATGGAGCTATATTATAGTGAATATGTTAATTTATAATTACTTTTAAACTATATGATATATTGTATACAATTAATTTATATTTTTTCCGTTTGTTTGCTTTACAGTTATATAGCAAATATACGTAAACTGTTTAGTACACTAATACTTATGGACTATTTGCATGGAATAACTTCGGTGACATTTGCATTATTTCAGTTAACGGTATGCACTATAATAATAATATAATATAATATATATATATATTATATTATGTATAGTTGTCAGATACAGCCCTTATATTTAAAAATTTAATGACATTATTAAATATTCAAATAAGCAATTTATTGTAGCAATGCCAACATTCCCTATTCACTTTCTTCATAGTCTTCTCAACTCTGTCTTCCAAAAGCGGAAGTTTGGCGATCCATCAGTTGACGATATTCCTTTCCAAAGCTCATGGTTTTCTGCCGATTGAATGGCCTCGCCCAGAAGATGCCAGCATTGATGATTTTGATCTTGTCTATCCAACGCATTGGTGTTCTTCCACGGCTTCTTTTTCCTTCTATTTTCCTTTCGATTATCAGCTTCTCCAGGCTCGATCCATCCCTTCTTATTATGTGGTGAAAGAACCTTGAGATCCTCTGCTTACTCGCCACTGTTAGTCTTGTTTCCACATTTAACATGACCAGAATTGAGAAGTTGGTTCTACTTTCCATCCAAGAAATTTTCTACATCCGTCTCAAAGGCGTTTTACATCTTCTACTTTAATTGTCCATGTTTCGGATCCATAGAGCATCACTGAGATGGTAAGTGCCTTAAACAGTCGCAAAATGCTGTTCCTGGAGATATGATAATCGTTCCAAATAGGTATTAGCCTTCCGACTGCTTCCCTCCCAAGTGTAACCCGTCGCCTAATCTCTATGGATGATCCACCATCTGTTTGTATGCAATTGAACCTAAACAATATGATGTAAACTTATTCACTTTTTGGTAGTCTATTCACCTACTAAAGGTTAAATACGGATTACGGACCATGTCATTTATGTAACACCTATATAAAATTTTTCGCCGAACATGCTATTCCATCATGTTTCTTTTAATTTAATATAAGTAGTGAATTTATTGAAATTCTGATTTTTTGCAATTTTGTAATATACTAGTATATAATTACTGTGCAGTATTAATAATGTAATACTTTACCTATATTATATACTAAGTTTAGGTAAAGGTTTTATCATTTTTCTTATGAGATTTTTAAATATTTTTAATAAATATTATTTCAATTCTATAATAATAGTTTTTCACTTTTTTTTTCAGATCAGTGTCAGCATAATCGAAACAATCAGTGTGATGGGTTTTATTTGTTTGAGCGTTTGGCATCAATATCTCAACAATTTTTTTGGCGAATTTATCATACAAAAAGTATGGACTATAAACCTACTTAGCTACCTGCATAATAAAATGTAATTTTATATACCTATTTTTATTTATTTTATGGCTATGTTTAGCAATCAAGTGTTTGCACGGTATTATATAACGTTCCTTGGTGGCGATGCAACAAAAGGGTACGCCAATTACTGACATTAATGATTTTGAGATCCAATAAACCAACTTTTATTACAGGATTTTATATGTACAAGTTAAGTTACAAGTCGTTCATTTCGGTAAGATTATTTTTATTTTATATTATTTTACCTGGTATTGAAAACACATCGACATTATATAATATGCTAATCTATTATATACTATCATAATAATATGTATAACAGTGTATATGTTCATTGTTCATCATTATCTGGCTAAGACTTTTTATGTAATTATTTTCAGTTTGTAAAAGCATTATACACTTACTATATGGTATTAAGAAAAGTCAACGTCAAAGTCAAAAATGCATGAGATCAGATTTGAATAAGTTGTTAAAATATAGTAAAAAGGTATTATGATTTTGAAAAAGTAACATTTGTAACAACTTATAATCATATAATATTTTTATTACATAATTATTGTATGCTATTTATAATATTATTATTAATATTATTTTATTCATTTAAACATTAAACGTTTAGATTTTAGTCATGCAATTAATTATTATTTTTAGAACCTGATTGTCCTAATCACATTCTTGTTGAGTTTAAAATAGTAAAAGTTCAACAAATTAAGTTTTATTTCTTTGATGACTACCTATACTTACCTATTTCATCAATAATTTCATCCATACCTATATAATTATAACTTTTGTTATGTTATAAACACATTTAATGGAATAACTTAGTTAACAGTTAGCAACGCCAGTGCCCAATATATCACAAGGCATAAGTCAAAAAACCGACCAAAATTAAAATAGAAGCCAATAGGTACTACAATAGGTTGTAGATACCTACTGTGTTAAAAATAAATATAACTATAAAGTTTATATGTAAATATGTAATACAATTAATAATAATTAGATAATGTTTCGTCAAACAAAAACAAACTCTTTTGTGCCGTGACGTCCGACTATGGTAGTTTTTTTCCTACCCTCTGTAAAAAAGTTTCTCTTAAAAAGAAAAGCGGGTAAGTGGATAGGTATCACTCTGCTGTACAGTAGGTAAGTAGGTTACAAGTGGGTTACTGTATGGATGGTAATGATGGTATTAAATTTGAATTCAATGATATAATATATCATTGTATACGAAAAACGATTATGAGCGGAGATGGTTTGTCTGTCTAGGATATTTTATTTAAGATATATATATTTTTTTAAATATAGGTACCTATAGACTATAAGGCTATAAAATAAATTCCAAATTAATCCAATCAAATGCATTATGCAAACGACTCACTCAGTCATTCATAGTAGGTATATACAATTTGAAGTACCCATCACAAGTAATATTTTTAAATTACAATAATATAGCTAAAATTGTTATTTTTGGTTATTTAATTGGTAATTTCATCCAAATTTAAACTTAAAATACCCCCCCCCCCCCAAAAAAAAAAAAAAAAAATAACCATGTTATTAGTAGGTATAGTTTTTTATTTTTTCTGCCACAGAATTAAATAATTACATGGAACTTTGTTTTTTAATTTCAATCCTTAGCTATAAAAGTTAAATGTCTTATAAATTTTTAATATCCAAAGAATTTGTAAATTTTCAATTAATATATTTTGTCAAAATGTGATTTTTAAATGTTTATAAAAAAAATGTGCCTATATATTATGTATTTTTAATATTTTCCAATTGCTATAACATAAACTTACGGGGAATCTTGTATTCAATTTTCAATTTTTTTCACCCAATGAATAAAATTTTATTTGACATTTATAGAATAAAAAAAAGCGGGTAAGTCGTGGATGTCACTCTGCTGTACAGTAGGTTACTGTAATGGATGGAATTAAATTTGAATCCAATGATGTTATATCATTGTATACAAAAAACGATTCTTAGCGGAGACGGTTTATCTGTCTAGGATTATATATTATACATAGATTATTGAAAATTTTCAAATCTTAGACTTAAAAAGAAAAAAGTCACTCAAATGTTTTGAACATTTTTCCATATCTAGGTAGGCTAATGTTAGTAAACAACCCAAATTTCAATTTTTTAACCGAATTATAACAAAAACTCCCAAAATTAAAATGTCTATAAATAGCTCAAAAATGGCTAAAATTTTCCGAACTTAAACCCGTAAGGAACAAAATCCTAAATACAAAAAAAAAAATCTCTTGTCATTTTTCATTTGAAGCAATATTTCTGATAGAAAACGTCGTCCGTAATTATTTAATATTATAAAATCGTGAAATCGTAAAATCGTACGTTTTTTCTCCTTTAACCGCTTTTATTTCGAATACCCTGCAGTGGCGGTTATAAGGGAGGGCGTTAGGTGGACTGCCTCCCTTGGGATTTGGGTTTTGTTAAATTTAGTATATTGCTGGCCCAATAACACCTACCTATCTACTAATTTTCGAACTATGATTTGATGGAATAATATTTTTTCGTTTTAATCACGTATAATATTTTATCATAGTTTTATATATTATCATACTCTATTAACTCTCGGTCACGCCATAGAGTAGTACTCCATAGTATATACTAGACACTAGTATATTATACTTTAGTCCAGGGGTGGCCACTAACCTTAACTTAAAGAGCCGCAAATTTATAAAGTTAATTCGAGGTGAGCCACACATTGTAAAGCAATGTTTATAACATAAAGATACATTTTTCATTTTAAAACAAATGAAGGTACATTTATTTACTTTTAATTTTAGTTTAAGTTTTGTTCAAGGGCCTCACGAAATTGATTTAAGGGCCACCCCTGCTCTAGTCTCTAACACTAGTATATACAGCGCGAAAGAACACTCCGAAGTCCGACAAAAATTGGTTCTTCTATGCACTGCCAGGCGAAACCCTACCCTGGAGGCACCGGTCTCGGTAACAGGGTATATTGAGTAGGAACGCACGTAGAATCGACGTGTTTCCTCGCTAGACACAGATCAGTTTCAACTATAAATTCACCTGCGCAAACCGGTGTAAATTTCACGCTAAAAGTAAACCGGTGAAGATTTAAAAAAATCTCATTACCATATATAGATATAATCAAAACAAAACAAAAAATGTGGGCAAGTAGATATCGCTTTGCTGTACAGTATAGGTATCGAGTGAGTCACTAGCTGTAATAAATGTGTTAAATTGGAATCCAATGATCAATTATTACATACGAAAAACGATTCTGAGTGAAAACGATCTTTCAAGCCATTATTAGTTCATTTTACGATTAGTATTATAATAGTACAGAATTCTTTTTTCCGAAAACATTTTGAAGTTTTTTCATTTAAAAATTTCAATATATTTATAAAGTATAATCATATAATTTAAAAGTTTCAAGTACCCATAAATAATAACTTTAAATTACAACTATATAACTAAAACCATCATTTGTCGTTTAAATATTTAATTTCATCCAAATTCTACTTTAAATGCTTTTAAAAAAAATTATTCCTGCATACCTTTAATATTTTGAACAACATATAAGAAACCTTCATCAAGCTTATTGATCCAGCGCAAAATTTTTTTTCGACATTTATAGAAAAAAAGTTTTAAAAAAGTTTAGTTTAAAATATAACCATTCGGTGAAAAATCTATGGTTATTTTTTTTCGAGACACACCAAGAAATAAAATCTTAGTCTGAGGTGGAAACTATTAATTTGGTTAGATCTATGCGTAACTTATCACCATTGACTTTATGATACACTAATCAACTATTTTATATTTTTATAATATATTATAAAATCGATGTAATCACTTATAATTCAGAATTAAAATGGATAGACAGATCTAAAATTTGAATTTTACATCTTAGAATATAGTTTTAAAATTTAGATCCCGAATTTATATCTAAATCGGTGTAAAAGTCTCTGAATCAACACCGATATTAAACTCATAAATTGGAATTTATAAAATCGGTATGGTATTGCTAATGATATAGTTTTTAACGAAAAAATTTTTTTGATATTTTACCGAATAATTTACCAAATTTATGATAAAATTGGTATATTTTTATTAAAATTTAATTTTTAGTGTCCCTACCTATTGATTTTTTTACAATATTATGTATAAATAATGCAAGATTTGGCACCAACAAGAATTGCAGCTAATGCAGTTTATAGAGAAATATTATATTAACGATAAAAATCAGCTTAATAAACAATTAATATAATATGACTTTTTTCAAACTATCTTATTTAAATTTAATTTAACTTGACAATATTTAATCTTACCAGATAACAACAATTAATAAACCCGTCAACGATGGGTATAATTCAGCTAGTATAGCGTACAGCATTAGTATTTAATTCCTTTATTAAAAATAAATTATTATTAAGTATGGTAAAATATAAAGTTAAAATAATTTTGACCTATCTCAAAAAATCAAAATAAATATATAAAAAAAAAATCAAAAAATCAAAAAAATCTTATATACCTATGTGGTAATGTGATATCACAATAATTCGTATCACGTATCGGTCATTATCATTTTATAAAAATCCTGATTATTTTGTATTATAATTCTAATATCTTGATAGAAAAAATACAAAAACAGTTCTAACTCGACTGTTTGAACGGTAAAAAAAATGTAAATCGTAAATTTTTTTTTGTAAATTTAGGTACCTTACCGGTAAAATTATACATAATTATTTAAGAGGCTCACATCAATAGATATTGCACACCGATTTGTGCTGGTGAATTTTTAAACTTTTCACATCCGGCCAACGGATCCGGACGATAATGGCAGCGCCATCTGTCACAATCGTTTTAACCCTTAACTGGTCAGTTCGAATTTTTTTATATTTTTCAACACGTTAGCAATGAACTCTTTATAGTACCTACTTGCTCATTGTTTTGTGACCAGAATTCGCTGCCGTATGCTGACTACTAACCGTTTTAAAATTTAGACTCTGATATGATATTTAATGTTATATGTTAATTATTATTTTTCCTTGTGAACAAGCACCTTAATATTGTCCAGTAAGTCAGGGTTTGCGCTAATGTGCAGGACAACACAAATTGTGCAGTTCTAAAATAAAATGTGCAGTTCTAAAACGCTAATTGTGCAGTACTTACTGCTACCTACCTATTTTAGCATTGTAAAACAATAACTAATATACTATAGATAATAGTATAATATAGACCAAAACTATTTGTATTAAAGTTATAATAATTCATAATAATCAAATTATATTATCGAGACAATAGGGATATAACCATGAACTAATGTGGATTGACGGATTGTAATGATAATATGTTAAATGCATAGAGTAGACCTTTTAAATTCCAGCTATTTTTATATTATTTCTACTCGATTTTCCAAGTAAGATAACCAATTAATTATACTATAAATATATCATTATTAAACTATTATTACAAATTTTTATTCGAAAATAGCTCCATGTGGAGCTTCAATGATTATTTTCTTTTAGCCAATTAGCCAATGAAATATTAATATTTTAATATTATGTTGTTTTTCTTGGACTGTCGTGTGTTAAATATTTATACAAAAATTTCCGGTATCACTGAATTGTACCCATGCTACAGTCAACGTGTTAAGACAACGTGTGGAGTATTTATTTTTTAATATCATTAATATCCTACGGTCTAATTGTACGACAATCAATCGCCGGCCATCAAGCGTTTGGTCATGGACATATTTTATTATTATCGTATGGTAATAATAATAATAACGGCAAATTACAATGAATACTAACGTAGTTTTAATATTTTACTAATTTCTATGCAATTGCATATTTTTTTCCTTTTTAATGTTTTGTATCTTTGTCACAAAGCGTAATAATTTGAATCTTATGGTGAAATTTTATTTGTATATCTGTATATTTTTACAAAAATCGAAATATATTGCATATTAAAATTAAATTTTTTTATTTAAGTACTCAGTTTAATTAAGTAATTAATTATTGTAAGTTGTTTAATTTGTGAATTTTATGTAAATAAAAAAAAATGTTCTTGCATATTTGTTACATATTTTTTTTTTTTAATGCATATTATAATAATAAATATTTATCTATGATTATCAAAAGATTAAAACTACGGTCATAAAATAATGTATACATTATGACGTATAATATAATATTATTATTATTATTATTATTATTTTGTTTATGTTCGAACGAAGCGATCATCAAATTTTTATACTTCTGTAATACAAACAGTAAATTGTGCAGTTCTAATATTTCTTTAGCGCAAGCTCTGCAGTAAGTTAAGTAAGTATATAATACTATTGTACCTGTATAGTATATAGTGACTATATACTGCAGTATTAGAAGTATGTGTAACTCAAATTATTGCAGTTGACTTGATGGATATATAAGCAGTTATGATAAAATATCTTTAGGTACCCAATATATACTTTTAAATGATTATTGATTGAAATCACAAAAAAAATATAATATATATTATTATAATTCATTAACTTCTCAATTCGAACGCGCTCGTAAGTATATGGTAAAAGTAAAAAACAATCTAATAATTTCATTAAATAACAAACAATAAATATTTATTTTTAATCTTAATTTTTCCCTCCAGTGTAGTCTTATATCGTCCATCAGATATTAATGCATTTTAGTTTGGACATTAATGAAAACTCTAATTCGAAATCTGCCTGTAGACTGGGACCACTATATATTGGCCATTGGCTCAGAATAGTTTGTACAAAAAGTACATAACTTAGCAGTTAACACTTCATTATTTAAACATTCAAATATTTTGTTTTTACTATATTGACTGCTAAATCTAGAGGATAGGTATAGCTATATTTGATCATACATTATTACATACATAAATAATAAATATTCTATAATTGTTTGATATTTTAATAAAAAACGATGCTAAACAATAATTGTTGTGCCTTCATAATACTCTTATACCAAATAATAAATAATATAATTTTGTTAAAATATATATTATTATTATTGCACACAAACATTATTATTAAGATAACATAATTATTAAGTTTAAAACGAAATATATCTCAAGTTTCTTGAGGTAATTTGCATATAGCGTTTGATGGAATGGAGGAGTCCGTAGACGCACGAACCATATTATATTCATTTTAGATTTGTAGTGTATTATCGTTTCCGGTGCCTAGTTAGTAGATAATTAACTAAATTGTAAATAAACTCAGTGGTACAAAAACAATGAAGTTGAATGTTCTTAGAATTAATAATATCGTTAAATAGACCGACAATTAATTTTTATAATTATACTATGACAACTATGTACTCTTGTACATGACAGTTTTATTCGAAATATTTATTTTTGACAATTTTTAAATCATGGATACACGAAAAAATTGGAAAACTATATCATTGCTTGTTTGTGTATTTGCTATGGTTAGAGAAATTCGACCAATTAAACCATTTATTACTTCATACCTGAAAAGTATGAATTTTTCATTGAACCAGGTATTTATACTAAATATTGTTACCATTAAAGTAATTTATTTTAATAATAATAATACAATAAAATAAATTTATTTTTGCCAAAAACATTGCCATTTCAGTGTATATACATTGTGTTTCCTTTTAAAAGTAACAATAAATAATTCTGTCCAGTGATATTGGATTGGGATGGGTTTTTTTTAAAGTCAATTTTACTCTTTTTACCATGCCTCTAAAATTAAAATTAACTAAATTATAACGAGTTAAAATTTCGATTAAAATTATAGAATTTCATAATAAATTATGATTTATAATTTATTCATAACATTTACGTAAAATTGAGGTTAATTAATTCCTCGAAATTAAATTCAAATGATTTAATAATGCCTGCAAACTAACGGATACAAAAAAAGTACTCGAAATTGCATGATAATTCCTGAAATTCTCGGATGATTGTTGACCAAATCAATAATTTTAATCGAAACTGTTACTCGTTATAGTTTAGTCAATTTTGATTTTAAAGCTATGGTAAAGAGGATCAAATTCACTTAAAAAAATTCGATCTATCCAAATCTGTTATTATTAGTTGATGTTGCCATTTAAAAAAATGCAAGTTGTATTGCGCATACGCACAATAAAAAGGTTAAAAATTTGAAAAAATGTGTATTTCAATAGTCCCTAACTATTTAAAAAAAAAAACCATCTCTATCCAATATCACTGGACAGAATTATTTAATGTTACCTTTAAAAGCAAACACACTGTATAAAATATAAAAATATACTTTAAAAGTTTCAAGTACCTAGGAATAACATTTTTTAATTACAACAAAATAACTAAAATAATATTTCTCCGTTTAAATATCTAATTTTATCCAAATTTGAACTTAAAATATCTATAAAAACTATGTTTATACATTTTTTTTTAGATTTTTTTGTTATAGTATGAACTATACATGAGAAACCTTCTTTAGTATTTTCAATCTTTAACTAAAAAAATGTAGTGACTGATGAATTATGTCAAATTTTGAACATAAAATGTTCATAAAATATTAAGAAAGACTTTAAACAACTTAAGAAAAACTTTGTACTAGGTACATTTTCAAACAAGCAAAAAAATTTTTTTTGACATTTACATTTACAGAAAAAAAATAAAAAGTTCAAATGACTTTAAAATAGCTAAAAAAAATCAAAATATTTTGAAAATATAACAATTATTAAACAAATATTGCATGAAAATAAAGTGTCTACGGTTATTCGTTTTTTAATTACTAAAAAATAAGAAAATTGCTCAGTCAGAGATTATTAAACTATGAATGAATATCTAGTACATAATACATATCGTAAAAACTTGGACTTCATAATATGCTCATAAAAAATTAATTTTACTTTCCGGTAAATTATTTTTTCGAAATCAAAAACACAGATATTAAATTATTTTAAACATACAATAAAGTACATAAATTATATATATATTTATATTATTATTTTTTATTTTGCATACGTAAAAATAAAAGTAAAATTACTGATATTTAAAATTAATTATTGTTTATTTTATCGATATTTAATCCAATTTATATATTATATTTTGAATATAAATAATACATTAAAAAATTTTTTTTAAATATTAGGTATGAAATTAGGTTGGTTCAAAACTTAATTAAAAAAATATGAATGTAAAATAAATATTAATGGTATGAATTTTCTTAATATTTGTTAGTCGCTATACCTTATACGTATTAGTTCAGATCATCTAGATATCTTGTATACAAAAATTATAATTATATTACTTAATATTTATAATATACTTAACAAATAATATTTTACTTTTATGGTTAATTTTATCCGTATTTTATTGTTGTAATTTTCATTTAGATCAACGAAGAGATTTATGTTGTGGGGACTTACTCGTGTCTTGTATTAGCCATTGTAGTATTCTTAATAACGGATTATTTTCGGTACAAACCGTTGATCATTGCAGATGGAATTTCCGGAATCGTTTCATACGTCTTAATGTTAGGAACACCAAGTTTATTCAGAGTTCAAGTGAGATTTTTAATAAATCTATGCATTTATACCTTCAGTTAGTAGCGTACTCAGGATTTTAGTTCAATTAGGTTTTTACATGAGTAAATAATTTACATTATTTTTTGCAAAATAGTTTTTATATAATTAGTTATAACAAATTATAACTAATAATAAATTAACAATCTATTTTATATCTATTAAAAATTACCAACAATTAATCGACTCAGTGTATTGAAATGTTAGTAGATAAGATTTTTCGTAAAAGGAAAAAAACTTCAGGGAGTTCCAGAACCCTAGAACCATTCCCCTGCGTACGCCACTGCATATCTATATATATATTATATTGATATATTATCGCATTAGTTACATCAAAATAGTAATTACTTTACAAACCAGCACCAATTAAAATCAAATAAAAATAATTTTTCAATTTAATACTATAGATTGGACAGATTTTCTTTGGATTTTTTTATGCCTCAGAAGTTGCATTCACTACATATTTATACGCCAAGATCGACGACAAACAGTTATATCAAAAAATCACCAGTATAGTGAAAGCATCCATATTATTTGGCAGATTCTTATCTGGCTTAATCGCACAAATTATTGTTTCTACGAATCTATTGGACAAAGTTTATCTACTCTACATTACTATATTAAGTACGTTTCTTTAAAATATTAATGATTACATTAATATAGGTAGATACCATTGTATGTTACCATTGTACCTAACTATTGTAACTTTTTAATTAATAATTTCATCTATAAAAAGGATAACTACACTTTTAATACAATTTATGAAAATTATTTTACTGAATTTGAAATAAACTCATTACAACTCGAAATATTTGAAATGTATCTAACTATAAGGTTTATAATTATAAATAGGTATAGGATAGGTAGTCGGTAGATCAATTATTAGACTAAAACAAATAACACTTATGTTAAGTTAAAATATTTTAAATAAATATCTGATTATTAAATAAAGTAATTACCTACCTAAACTTATGATATTTAAATTCGATTTTTATTAAGTCTATACAATTTATTGTAATCGATAGTTGATACATATATCTTGTATGTAAATGTTAAAATATTTGAATTGGTATTTGGTAAGGCGAGCCATCGTAGTTCATCGCCATCTATATTTTTAATCATACTGTGTAATTATTTTAAAGCGATAAGCAATACAGAATTGAATGCATAATTTTGCATATTAATCCACTTATTGCATAATAATTTGTTTTATAGGTAAATGCTTTTATACAAATTTAGTCGATAATATGACAATTATTGTTGTAGGTATTACTAACTCTTTGTACTTCTTTAAGAACATGAAAAACTCGTTTATGGTGTATAAGTTATAAATAGAGTTTGGATTTTGTAAGCATTTGCTTTTTTTTCTATTGGTCTAAAATGAACGAAGCTCTGTCACCTATTAATAAAATACGTAGTGAGCTTTTTAGCTATATTTTTTTTCCTTTTTTGATTTTTTATGCATGCATTTTTGACTTATAAGTAGGTACTTCTAGTTTCTACATTAATGTCTAGATTAACATTACAACTATAAAAAATCAATTACTGAACTACCCGTTATTATACATTTTTGAATATTATTCATATTTTTCTTTCGTTAAGTATTTTTTATCTTTATATAATTAATTAGAATCTAAAATATTAATCTAACAAACATTTAATAGGTATAGTTATAATGTTATTATGCTTTATACGTAATCATATTCATATATAAAGTAATAATAAAATAATATTAATATGCAAGTTTTGAGTAGTTTTAAAAAATAGTTTAGGTGTATTTTTTTAGAATTTTTATTGTTCTAATTTAGATTTGTATTGCTTTTTTGCTTCATTTTAAGTGCTTTTATAGTGCTATGCAAATCAAACTCTGTTTATAATTAATACATTTGATATAGGTAACTTATTATAGGTACACAATCGTACAACACACAGTATTATAGGTACTTAATTGTTATCATAACATTTTAATTGAACGTATATTATACTTGAACTTTGATTAAAATTATCTCATTATTTGCATATTTATTTTTATGTTGTTGATTAAATTTGTGGCAATAGTGCTCACTCGACATTCACTGTCCTGTCCATTAATATACCTACCTACTTAATACATTTTTGTGCCTATTAAATACTTGAATAAAACAGGAAAAAAACTAATGACTTTAAATACTTAGTAGGTAAATACTATGCACGTTTACACTATATACTGTTTAAATAGATGAGTAGGTTAATAAGTTCACGTACCTACACTTATAAAACTGAAATTAATAATAAAATACTCCAACAATATTAATATAATATAGTTTTTATAACTGATTATTATTTTATTTGTAGGTACTTTATTTGTAACAATTTGGGCGTTTTTTCTACCTAAAGTGAAACACAGTCTATACTTCCATTCAAAAAATGAATTTACAGATAACATTAAGTTGCATCGATCGAATTATGAGGTTGTATAAGTGCAATAGTATGTTAATTATTATATTATTACAATGGCGCAGCCTGGACAGGACACAGGGAATCATATATGTATACCTCCCCCACTAAAATGTTTTCACACATATGTATTGTACAAAACGTCCTTTACAAGTTCACAACCACACTTTTATAAACTCTATTCTAAATGAGTTTGGAAAAACTGCGCAGCCTCTAAATGGTAAGACCATTGTGATTGGCCAGAAGTAGACAGCGCATCGATGGCAGCCAACAGCCAACACGACAGCACGCTATACAAGAAGGCGATGCCTTTTCGTCGAGATTTTTTCCTAACTTTTTAGGATAGAGTATATAGTGCATCAGTATTATCTTATACCTGTAAGCTGTAAAATTATAATCAGCGTAATTCCCTCAAAACAAAATATCCCTTAAGCGTTAGTATAGGACTTAATATTTTGAGATTAAATAAACATATAATACAAGGGAAATTTTAAATCATTTTCAATGGATAAAATAATAGAAAAATGCATAGTTCTGATCAGAAAATTCATAGTTTTACATTGATGTATTTTTCGGTTGAATATTAGGATCATAATAGAAATGGTATAACTGTATAAGGCAGTAATGGATGACTAAGTAATAATAACTGTCATGGTTGTGTTATTTGAATTCAATGATAGATAGGTACAGCATTGTATACCATAACAAAAAACGATTCGAAGCCGAGATGGTCTACCGACTGCTAGATTATAGTAGTGGTGTACACAGTGTTCAAAACCACCATTGATATTTTTTTACCAAATGTACGTATACATAGATGTATAAAAATTAATACAATTTAAAAAAAATATGCCTATATAAGAATTCCATTTTTTTACATAACCCCTCAAAAAAAAAAAAAATATCTATATTCTCCACTGGGCCAATGGCGTAACTAGGACTATAAAAGGGAGAGGAGGCCTAAGTATTAATTCAACTAAATTGTCTACAGTATTCGTATATAAATAAAATGTAAGCAATATAATTATTAGTGGAAGAAACATCCAAAACCCCTCCTGGCTAAGACACTGAAACTGGCCTTAATAGACCATATTAATCAGCATATTTTATTATAAATTGTTTACCTATACATATTATATAGTTATATATATTTATTTTATTATTACTCATCAGTATAGAAACCGAATTTCTATGTGCAAATAACATAATATTTTTATGGTGTGATCTTAGACCAGTGTTTCTCAACCTTTTTTAAGTTACCACCCCCTTGAGTGTCAAAAATTTTTTTAACGGCCCCTACAATGTGAGAATTCTATAATAAGGGTTAGGTTAAGGGTATTTGGAAAATTTAAAAGAAAAAATTGAAATTATCTAATAACTCATGTTTTTATTTATTTTTTATATTTGATATATTTTTTATTTATAGTTCTAGTATTATGGTAAGTTATTGTGTATTGCATAGATTGAGTAGTGACTGATAGTTATTATATGGATTATCAAGTATGAATTATTTTTAGGTCACACCGACACCATCTACAACGTTTTTGCGTGAACCGTTTGCCGCCCCTCTACCACCCAAAATTAGTTCACCGCCCCCCTACCACCCAAAACTAGTTCATTGCCCCTCGGTGACACTTTACCGCCCCCTGGGGGGCGATATTGCCCCCGTTGAGAACCACTGTCTTAGACAATGCTTTCCAATTACCTAGTTTGTTTCATGAAACAAATACCTCAACAGTAAAACTTTTATTTTGCATTTTTAGCATTTTTTGGTAATTTCGATAATTTTTTTTTATTGGGGTTGAGGTTTCGACAACAAGGGCCATTAGCTTGTGGAACTGTCGAGGAGGGAACTGTTGGTTTTGGTACTCGTGGATGTTTTGACAGAATTTCGAATGGGCACCCGTATACCTATAAGTTTCTGCCATGCCCAGGTGGAGGTGGCGGCCTCTCTTTCCACTCAGCATGAATTATTTAATTGCCCGGAAAGCGATGCCGCCCATGACCGGGATTCAAACCGGAATTCGATAATTTTATTTTAATTCATAATAATTGTTTACCGATATTGGTATATATAGAATTAGATTGCACCGTAGAGCTCTAAAAGATATGCTTGTCTACAGTAACCGTATAAATTTATTGATAAAATTAATTTAATATACATTTTCAAACAATTTTCCGAATTTCAGTTTATTTTTTTTCATAAATTTTTAGGCAAATTATTTTAAATTATAAGTAACTATTGTTACTAAACTGTTGCACTAAAAAATAATTTTGTATATTAATTTGTTAAGACGTTATTGCAAATAATGCATTTATATAAGCATTTTTGGCTATTTTTAGAGCATTTATCGATAGTTTATAGATGATTTAAATCCGGACCCTACTTATTAAAACACATTGTTAGATATTAACAGTCAAAACAATGAGTCAAAACCTACTTACCGTAATACAGTGTAAATTAATGTCTGTGAGAATGTGGTATAAAATATAAATAGGAAATTATAGCACAAAATAATGAATCTATATATTTTTTAAATGTCATTGCACCTATACTGGTTTATAATATAGTAATATAGTTACTCCGGTAAAAATTTGAAGCCCCCAAAAATATTATTTTTTAATACAACAAAATAACCAAAATATTTATTTTTCGTCTAAATATTTATTTTCGTCAAAATTTGAATTTCAAAATCTAAAATATTTATAAAATCAATTCTGTTTTTGAATTTTAGTATAATAATAATTGCTTATTAGAATTGTAGAATCTTGTATGACTGACGTTATTTATCAGTTTATCTTCACTAATTTCAGCATATTAAGCAGAATTTTATATTTATTTTTAATTCAAATGTATTTATAAATGATGGCGAATAAAACAATTTGTTGATGATTATTATTGCAGATATATAACAGAAGGTTATAAATATTCCTAAATTTAAGATTTATTTAGGATTATCGTATATTTGTAGGTTTATTACAGTTTCTTTACATAGAGTGTAGAAGTAATAATATAGTGATAACTTCAGTATATTTTATATTATTAGGTAGGTATATACAATATTTTTAGCAACAAACGCCATTTGTTTTATATATTTTACTCAATTTATACTTTATAGAATGATGTTCCTGAAACTTCAAAATCAGTTAAAATTAAAAAAGTGGAACAGATGATTTTCAATGATTTTAAATCTGCATATCAAAATAGTTATGTAGTCAAAAAAAGTTGTTGGTGGATATTATCATTTGTTGGTCATTTTTTAGTAAGTACTAAATGTATTATCATTCCAATTTGCTTATTATTTACCCTATTTATACCTATTATTTAAGGTTGGATTGTTTATTCAAGTGGTATGGGAGAATGCCAACAATAATAAAAGGGATCTGATGAATGGTGCTGTCGAATCTATACATACTCTTTGCGGTATCATAACAGATAACTTTATTCACTTTTAGATAAAGTTACTAAGTAGTTAAAATATGTAATAACTAAATTCTTTAATATAGGTGCAGCAGGTGCATACACACCGTTGGTCACTTGCACTACGATTGGAAAAAATTTGATGATATTATATTTACTATTGGAACATTTTTTGTGGCCTTACTATTATTCATTATATATTATTGCGATACGTTATGGATATTATACCTGGTATACATAATATATGGTACTTGTTTCCAAGTATTGTTAACTGTCACTACGTATGTATTTTTTATTTTTTTGGTTATTTTTCAGGAATGTGCAAATGCATAATATTAATTCAACGTTTTGACCACCTATTTAATTTTTTTTTTTAATTTTAACTTACCTACCTACTTTACATTATTTCCGTTTAAAGATATTATTTACTTTAAATACTTCCTTACAATAGTACCAACACCTTTAAAATATTTTTTAATAGTACCTACCAATCATCAAGGGTTAAATTAATAGGAATTAAAGTACCAAAACTGCTCAATTGCTTTTAAATAATTTTTAAGTCATTGTAAGCCTAAATATTATTTAAAACATTTGACTGAAGAAGTGTTTTAAGCGAACAACTCTTTTAGCATGGGGTGTCTTAAAATAAACTCTAAACGCAGAACAAAAAAAGTAAGGTAGACATTTTGTAGGGGTGGTCGGAAGAGCGACAGTGTCGTAGTTATGGGGGATGGTAATAGGGATAGATCCCCCAGAGCCTTTTTTTTTTAAATGTTTAATGCATTGACTTATACTTGATAATTGCTATAAGATTATTTGATTGTAAAATTACCCATATTATGTTATAAATTATAATTAAGGATATAATTCACCACGTCCTTATCTAGGCTGTCAAATTATATGATATAATGGTGGCTAACCTAACCTAACCTTACCAACTAACATATACGTATACCTGATAATCCCCAATAATATCTTTAAAAAAAATCACCTTTCACCTAATAAATCTAACCCTCTGTGAAGATTATCTATTGATCTGTTTAATACATTTATATGATTAATATTTTAGCCCTGAAGTTGCAAAATACATAAAACCTGACAGTTATGGACTAATATTTGGTTTTAATTTGTTTATGTCATTGTTGATTATCTCAATATACACATTATTATTTATCCAAGGCTTTATTGTTATGATAGAGGCAAAAAATCAGGTAAGTTATTTTATACATTGTACAGTATATAATATAAACTATGGTCTGTGTTATGTTTAATAATGATAAAATATATGTATAGATTATTGATTACCTACCTTTCAATGATAATAAAACACTGATTAGCAAGAAATAAATTAGATTTTAACAAACTTTGAAAATTGTTTAAAAATCAATGACGTTACCAAATTAAAAGTGTTAAGCGCCAAAACTGTTTTTAAATACTTATTTATAAAATAGCTATCTTGGATTATAAGAAAAAAATGTAATACAAAATCTATACAATTTAATTTTAGTTGTAAAAAAATAAAAATAAAATATCATAAATAAAAATTATAGCGCAGAGCTCTAGAAATCAAATCATTAAAAAAAAACTTAAAAATATTAAATAGAAAAAAAGTTGTAGCATTAGTCAAATAGACCTGTTACACTCTGTATATCAATAGAGTGGAATCTAAAACACTTACCTTACTTTTAGCAAATTTGGGGTTTTTAACGCGTACCTACTCCCGGTATCTATGTAATTTAATTTTAAATGTATTACAAACGAAATACAATGCAACAAACTCTAACCAGAAACACTGTATTTATGTCTAAACGAGTACCTGCACAGTACAGGGTGTACAGTCTGCAGTAAACAAAAACCTAGGATTATACACTTAGGTAGTCTAACTTAATTAATGAATCAAAAAATAAAAGGTTTTACTTTTCTTTATATAGATATTATCAGTTTCTATGATGTTTGCTTCAATGTCTGCATTGTTATTTATCGTGGCTGTTTGGAAATTCGCAAATTCTAGAAAATAACAAGAATGATTTATTAAAAAATCATTTACATATTAATCATCAGATTAGTTATATACCTATTTAGTGTTTTTAAAACATAACATTTGGATTTAAATTAATATTTACAGAAAACTAGATATTTTGATAGTTTATATTATATTCGTTCAACTAGATAATATAATATATTTAAGAATTTTGAATATTTAAACTTGTACTTCGAGTAATTTTAATTAAAATTAATAAGTTTAGAAGAGGCCTGCGATTTCTTTTTGAGTAATCGATCACCTAACTCCAAAAACAGAACGCGAGATGATCATAATTCATAATAAATTATAATTATTTATTATAAATTTGAAATTATTCCTGGAAATCGTTACGAGAATATTTTCTTACTTAAAAAGTGATGATTAGAGCTCAACGTCTTAACATGTACTTAACAGTTGGCGATATACAAATATTCAAGCATCAGCTGAGGCAGAGAACAAGATAATTACTCGTCAATTTATCTTCATCAATTATTATTCATCGCGTAAATAATAATTGGATAATATCGCGTGTAATTATAATATTCATATTATGTGTAATTGGAGATTATTAAATATTCCATATCCATCGGTTTAGTGTCAAAATTATAATGCAAATTTATTTTAAACGTTGGTTTTCATCTTTATTTTTTTTTAACAGATGTATACCGTGAACATATATAGATGGTGTTAATTATAGGTGTAATATCTTAGTTATTCGTCCGTAACGGATTGGATATAGGACTTGTTAAAGTTTATTGTTAACTACTCTCTATAGACTTTCCTGATATCTCTATGAACAAAAAATTTGAAATTCCGTTTAAACATTATTTGGACTATAATAAGCATAAGAAAAAAAATATCGCAATATGTCCAGCCGGCAGTTATTTACACCAGCCATCGTATAGTGGATACGATTATCAACAAATAGCAAGTCATTTTTATTAAATAGTTATAGATATAAAGATTGTGTTTAGGGAATTTTATTTAGGTATCCATAATAGTACTAAATAATAATTATTATGTTAGAATTTAATATTTTTCAGGGAGCGAATCCCAAAAAGGTGAACTAATTATGTTATATAATATAAAAACCAAATTATGTCAAGTATAGTGCTTTAGTAGGTATACATTTATTATATGAATAATAATTCAAAATTTTTTTTTAGCTTTTTATTTTAAATCTAGTTCAACAATTAATAATACATAATAATACACACATATTTATACACGAGATATAATATATTCATTAGTTATATCTTATATTAAATGAAAATATATATCTATTCACCGATCCCACCTTAAGTCAGCCTTCCTGGACCATTCATATATGTTGATAGTAAAACGCGAACACTACTGTAAAGGAAATATAGATCAAAAGAAAATTGAATTTTGTAATTCAATTATTTTACTATACAATTTTAAAATAAGCTATATCGAGTACAAATTCTTACAAAATAAAGTTGCTTTATTATATATTATATTGTATTTAGTTATTTTACCTATAAAATTGAACCTATAAGTCATTTATGTAGTCATACAGGCAATAAGTGTTATGAACGTCACCGTGTATACCTACCTTTGATGTTCTATGATATTTTATATTAAATCTCTGGTTGCATCCGAAGACGACAATTTGTTGAAACCGTTCTCTGTGTATGCGGGTGATCATCAAATGTTGTTTAATAGTTTATTAATAAAAAGAGAATACAAGTTTTAGAGTTGAATGAGAATATTATACTTTATTAGTTTTAAAAAATGTAATTTATACTACAAGCACAGTACTTAATTCGAATGAGTCGGGTTCAAGACTAAGTTGCCGACAGAACCGTTACTATAGTCTTGTCGCGCATAAGCAAAATATCTAAGATAAAACGCCTACATACAGGCGTTATTATGTTCTGTAAAACAAGCGTCTTTATATAATATAGTCTCTGCTATATAATGGTAGGCATATAACATAAGTTATAAAGACTGCATGTCTATATACATAGTATGATAACTTCATAAACATAGGTATACCTAACTGTACGTAAAAAAAACCCGTATAAACTAATCTTTGGAAACTTGCAGTGTTTCGCCCAAGATTATTTTTGATCTACCAATAAAGTTTTTATTTTTTATAAAATGTTAACAAATTCTTTGAAACGCCTATTTTTTGTACATGGTTTATAGTTTTTTAAACTCATTCACCTACCCGCTAACCTATACATTAGAAAAGAATACCTTCGCCAGTGATTCGCGGACGATATATAGTTATAATAGTTTCAAGACACACATCACACATGGACCTCCCCAGAAGGGAGCAAGATAGGACACTTGCCCCCCCCCCTAGATATTTAAATTTGTTTTCCAAAGCATTATCTTTAACGCGCCAATTTGGTAAAAATAGATTATTTTTAAAATGTATAAAAAAAATCTTCATTTATTTTGTAAATTAATTTTTCTCCTTCCTAGAAAAATTTTTGGAGACGCCCATGAAGACTGTGTTATTAAACGTTTTTAAACAAATGAAACTACTGAAATTCGAAACCCGGGATTGTTAATGCATGCAAATGTCTGTCACACACGATATTAGCAGATAAGTTGTAACCTATTACGCATTGATTCCAATAAGAAATAGTATTGATTAAGTATTGGAACTTAATAAATAGCACGGCTAAATAGTAATGTTATAGGTAGGTATTATTTCATATTTGTTACTTTTAGCCTATATTTTTATTTCTTATTGTATCAAATGATACAGATTTTATAATGCTTGTAAAAATGAAAAAACTAAATACAGTATAATACACTGAACGACTGAACTGTATACAGTTCAATTTTCAATTGTACAATTCATGGGTCTATGAATTGTAGATTATGGCGAAAATGACAATATGACATAGCTGCTTAGGCTATATTATATATTTATACTAATAGATAGCGCAACTTATGATGTAAACACCGAGTCCGTGGTGATATCATAGAGTAAGTACTGATTATTTTTGATAAGTGCCATGTGCACTGCACTGTGCAGAGCGCCCAGTACCCACAAGCGACAAGACACAAGTCACAACGGCCACAAGCCCACAACTATGATCATAAAATAATATCTACACTTACACTACATACAGTTATGAGTAATACAGTATATTATATTATTTCTAATGATGCTAAATGAACAAGATACAAATCATATTTTTTGAAATTTTAAATCTCAAGCTATACTTGTACAATAGTCTCATGTTGATATTGTAACAAAACAAATTACAAACTAGCCGTCTACAAATAATATATCAAATTGAATATTTGTTCAATATTAAGCAATTTATTAATTTTTTTTAAAATGAATTCAACTCGTGAAATTATAACATTGCAGTTCGGTCATTATTCTAATTTTATTGGCACGCACTTCTGGAATTTACAGGTTTCTTTTCTCTACATTTGCATACTATTAATGGTTAAATTAAATTATTAAATATTAAAATAATAATATTTTATAGGAGGCAAGTTTTACTTATGAAGAAAACAATAAGTCACTGGAAATATGTCATGATGTTTTATATAGGGAAGGTGTGAATTTAAAGGTTGGTAAAAATTAAACAATTTATCTTAATATTTTTTACTCTTAGAATTTATTGACAGTTAATACTATATTCTTAAGAAAAATAATAAAATCCAAATAATTTCATTCAAAGTTAGAAGTATAAAAAATTTAGGTACTTAATATAGTAACAAGTAATAACTAAAAAATACTAAAAAAATTAAATATTATAATTAGTATATACAACTGTAATATATTTATTGGACTTCAGCGTAATTTCTTTGAAGTCAGCACTGTATTTTTTTAGAGTAATAATTAATAAATAATTATGATAAAAATGTTTTCTTAGTAATTAATAAAATACATTAAATCTACAGTTCTAAACTTTTAACATATTAAGTTGTATTATTATCAGTTACAGATGTATACTGTAAATTTGTAATTTTATATTGCCAGCTATACTTGGAAAAATTCTGAGTTCTAAATAAAAAAAAAATCAATAATCCTCAATTAAATATCATCTTTTTATCGTGTTCCCAGAAAAGCAATATTTGTATTAATTTATGATTTAGTTTTAAACTAATGTTATAGTTTTTAACTAACTAAAATGGATTAATCAATTGGTTGATAATATTTTTAATGATATGACTTTTATTATTATTTATTTTATTTTTATAGCTACCTACATGACTTTAAATTAGGAAATCAACTCTACTATACACATATGTATATATATTGTATTTATATAAGTTAAAAATTAAAATAATAAAGTAGATATTAAGAAAAAGCCAACTAAATAATTAATTTAATTTAATCAAATAATCTTAAAAATTTAAATATGTTCCTACTACTTTATGCCTATGATAAATGAAATGATATATTATATTCTTTAACCCTTTCAGACCCAGAGTACACTATAGTGTACTCAAAATTCAGTAAATTATTATAAATGAACTATTTGGTTTTTCAGTTTAATGATAATTGTTACTACGTGAAAAAAACACGTACATTTGAATAAAAATGATAAGAATGATGTATATGTGATTCTACTTATTTAATAATCACAAATCGAAAAAAATCCCGAATTGAAAAATTTATAATAGATTTTAAAATTACAGTTGATTTTTACTCCGTTAGATCGCATTGTTGATCTCCGGCTTTTTTTTCCCCGTGAGAAGAGATAGTAACGAATGTTGTCTAATTTATATAACGTCTTTGAAATGAATCGTTTTTATTTTATATTCGAAAACATATGGGTACACTATAGTGTACCCTGGGTCTTCGTATCACGTTAGCGGTTCGTTCGACGCGCTAATTCGATTTTGCTATTTTGCATGACGATAATAATAATTATTCCGATTGTGTGTATAACGCATGATAGACATAGAGTACCTAATATTATTCTATGGTTAGTATTATTCTATTCTATACCTATATGTATAATGTATATATATATAATTAAATATTTATAAAGGTTATTATTATACAAAAGAGACTGTAATTTTATGATTTGGTGAACTATTTTTATTGTTATATTTAATAAAGGTTATTATAATTATTATTATTTTACAAAAAAATACTGTAATTTTACGATTTGTTGAACTATTTGTATTGTTAAAAAAGCGCAGAAGAAGACTGTATAATTTTATATGTTTTAAAGGTTTTAAAAATAAATTTGATTTGATTTGTTTTACTAAATTTGTTTGTTAATATTAAAAAAAAAAAATAATAAATATTGACTCCACGAAGACCCAAGGTACACTATAGTGTACCGACTTAAAACTTCGCAAAAAAAAATGCTAAAATTTCGAAACTTGGCAAAATTGATTTCAAGGCTATAAATATAAATATGACGAAAAAAAAGAATTTTTTATTTTATTTTAAAAAAGTCGGGTCTGAAAGGGTTAATTAAATTATTACTTATCAATTGATGAAAGGGTATTGATATTTAGTTTTAAAAAATTGTAACTGAAAAATTAAGCGATTTCATACTGTTCCAATTTAATATAATTAATTAATTATTTACTAGAATCTGGGATACCTAACCAAAATTTATTTTTCATAATGATTATGTTTAACAACATTAAAAAAATAAAATAAAAATGTATGCTTGTAAATATTAAAATATAATAGTTATTGCATTTATACTCGCTTAACCTATTTATATCTCAAATACACAAAAGCAACTTTATGTGATTATAAAATTATGAATTAGTCTTTAGGACTAAGATTTGTTTATCAAAAAAATATGTTTATTTATTTTTTCAATTAGGTAGATTACTTAAGTAATGTGTAGTCTATTATAATATAATATTACAGTAGAACCTCGATTATCCGAACTGATTGGGACCGTACCTAGTTCGGATACGCAAAAGTTCGGATATTGGAAATTTAAAAAAAAATTTTAGAAAATTACATATGTATTAATTATTTATTGTTTTTATAATTAAATATTTATTATTTGTTATTAATATTTTATTAGAATTACATACACACATTTTTATGTAATAATCAATTTTAATTTGACGATGAGCTGCAACGTATTTACTGCAGCCAAGTCTCACAAACGTTTAAGGAGAAGTAATTGTGTTGGACAACATTCGGCCTGTTTTTCAAACCACTGAAGACCAGTTTCAAATGCAGCAAATGCTTCAGCAGATGTTGGTCCTTTTGGCGTACTCTTACTTTTCATGTTCGGATAACAGAACGTTCGGATACGCTAATTATAGTTCGGATAATAGAGGGTTTGTATAACGGAAGTTCGGATAATCAAGGTTCTACTGTACATATTAAACAAAAGTTGAAGTTGTAAAATACCTAATGAATAACACAAAATTGTACTTAGTTACTAACATATTTTATTAAATTATTCTTAAATCAAATTAATATCTATTAAATAATAGAGATTTGAGAAAAAATGTTGTTATAAAAAGTTCTTAAATTTAATATAATAATTGTTTGTTGAAATTATAAAATAGGGTGAGGTAACCTATACTCCTCGTATGCTGTGTGTTGATCTTAAGAACAGTTTTTACCAATTGCCAGATGTGCATAAAGGCTTATATGATCTAAATTGTAGCAATATAGATGAAGAAATATTAAATCTTTCAACTAAAATTGAAACTATTGAAGAAGAAAAAATTCCTAGTAATGAATTTTTTTCTGACTTAGTGAAACAAGAACTATTTATAAGTAAGTTTATGATAGTTATTTTTAATTTTTAGTATAATTGATATTTATATATCAGGTGGTTTCTATTGTTGTTCTTAAATTGAATGAAATTTTAATACCTTAATTCATGTGAAAAATAAAATAACAAATATTTTGTATACAATATTTCAGATGATGGTAGTGAGAAAATAAATATAGCCGAAAAAGTATATAATTTAGATAATGATGTTAAAATTTGGTCTGATTTTTTGAAAGCTCGTTTCCATCCAAGAACTATCACATCTATTGATGAGTATAAACACAATGATTCAAATAATGTGTTTAATAACTATGCTCAAGGACTTGAATTATGGAATTCATATAAAATGAAAGAAACTTGGACTGATAATTTAAGATTGTATGCAGAAGAATGTGATTATTTACAGGTACCTACATTAGATTATGGACAATGCCTTACAATTAATTTTTAAAAGTAATACACTGTAGCTTTTATTTATTATATAGACACTAGCCATATTATGCAGCAATTATTGTCATAATAGTAGCTAATAATGATTTCTAATTATTTGTTTTAATTGCAAAAATTGTTTTTTCATCTATTTTTTTAAAATAATATTATAAGTTTATTTATATATTTATGAATTAGGGATTCCATATTTCAATGGATTCGTTGAATGGTTTTGGTGGTTTAGCTTGTAAGGCACTAGAATACTTAAAAGATGAGTATTCTAATAAAAATATTATTGCTATGCCTGTAATGTCAGATAATTATATTCTTGAAGATGAAAATTCTGAGTTACAAGCAGTTAACACCTCATTATTATTTTCTTCACTATTCGAACATTCAAATATGTTTGTACCATTAACTACATCATCTGGTGGATGGATAAAGAGCAAAAATCACCTTCAATTGGATTACTTATCTTACAAAGTATAACATAACAAAAATAAATTTATACACACATTTAATAATTTTTCTTTTATTTGTTTGATTTATTTACAATTTAAATTTTAGAACAATTTAGATTATCATTCCAGTGCTATTTTAGCATCAGCTATAGACACATTTACATTAGGTTATAGAAGTCGTTTAGATAACGATAGTATGCAAAATATGTGTACTAGGTTGACCCCTTTGGGGCGAAAGGCTGTGTCGGCTTCAATACAACTCCCTCTTGGATTTGAATCAAAGTCAAATTTACTCGATTACTTACAAAATGCAAAATTACCATTATGGAAACCCATTTCACCTCAGTGTACTACAGAAATGTCTGTGGCCCAAACAATTGTTTTAAGAGGCATAACTGAAAACATGCTATACTCAAAGTTAGTATTTAATGATTATCAAGTTCTGTTATATTAAACTGTGTATTAATATGGTTATTAAATAATTGCTATTATTATATCTATCTATATATATATATATATATTTTAATTTCAGTAATCTCATTAGAGATTCAAAAAATCCATCTCATCATTGTACATCACCCAGTGATTTGCTTAAATTATTTATATCTTTTTGTGATCACGTGCGAATGACAGAAGTTCATTCATTTGACTCATCATTAGAGACTATAGCACCGTTCCCTAATATATTTTCTCAATCTATTAACCAGCATGGATTTGTTGAATTATCATCTAGATCATCTACTTCTGGTAACTATAGAATTTTTTTATGATGAAACCAAAAAAAACATTGTCAAAATTAATATTTTGTATTTTATTAATTTTCAAATTAGTGGTCGCGAAAAGTACAGCTATAAGTGGTTTACATAACAGTAATTCGATGAGAGATATGTTTATAGCTTTGAAGAATGATTCTAGCAAAGTAAAGGGTTCAAAATTGAGTCACATGTTTAACTGTGAGATTGATGTTATGGATTATAAAGAAACTCTCGAAAATCTTTTTGTTTTGAGTGATAATTATTTAATTAACGACTGTTTTTAACTTAAACGAGTTAATCAGTTTTCCTGAAAATTATAATAATAATATGTTAAAATACCTATTAATATTTAAAATAAATAATTACGTTTTTACATCTATAAACGATATTATTATTATATTTGTGTGTATTTACTATATGTATACATAAATATTATTTATTATGTGCTAATCGAACTATTACGTATACAACAAAGTATGTCTTAAGTTTCTCAAGGCGATTCACGTTCATATTATGATTTGTGTGTTAGTGCGTGTCGCGTGTGCGCGCGCGTATGGACAATATAAAATAAACATATTATATTTGTCGTGTATTATCGTTTGCATTAGTTGGAAATGTACTGTATTACAAATAAGTTCAAATGATCAATTTGTTAAAACAGTTACCAAATTCAACATTCTATAATTGATTCCAACATTAAATAGATGGTCTTTATATTGTTTTTTTTAATGCATATACCCTTCAACGGTTTTATTTAATATATTTTTTAACAATTTTTAAATCATGGAAAATTGGAAAACTGTGTCTTTGTTTGTTTGTGTATTTGCTATGGTTAGAGAAATACGCCCAATTGAGCCATTTTTTACGTCATACCTCAAAAGTATGAATTTCACATCAGACCAGGTATTTACTTTAAATTTTAATCTTATTTTTATCTTGAAAGTCTTGTTGTAAACATTTCGAGATTATAAGTCTAATAAATATTTAATTACCATATTTTAAACTTTTACAAGTAAAAATATAACTAATTCGACTAAAATGCAAATTAATTACAGGTATAAGGTAACCTGCTTATATTTAGTATATTTTTAGATATCGATTGTTGGAATATAAAAAATTAACTATTATAAAAGCAATCATTAGGAATTACTAAATTTATAGTTTAGTATAACTAGGCATGTAAATGTAATTTATAGTGATAATATTTTCCTGTATAATTTTTCCAGCGTAATGATTTTCCTGGTTTTGAATTCGTGTGTATTATTTTTCCAGATATTACTCTATATCATCCTTATTAGTACTTTCAAAAATTTACAATTCCTGAGAAAAAATTCGCTTCAAAATATATTTTCCGAAAATAAACTCTCTCGAAATTGATTTTATAGATAAGTATTTTCCAGATAATATTAATTGTCCCATCAATCTTCGCATAAATTCCTCACAAATATTACCCTGAATTTAATTGTTCCTGACGAAGATTACGCGTAACCCTACCGCCACTTGAAATCTAAACTTAATATCATTATGATATAATATTCTCATTAGATATTTACTTAAAAATATTAATCCGCATTTTATCGTAATTTTGATACAGATTAACGAAGAAATATACGCAGTGGGGACTTACTCGTGTCTAGTATTAGCTGTTGTAATATTCTTGGTTACAGATTATTTCCGTTACAAACCGTTGATAATTGCTGACGGGATTGCTGGAATTTTTACATATGCATTACTACTAGGAACACCGAGTTTATTCAGAGTTCAAGTAAGCGTCTAAACGTCTCGTGTATAGAGCTTATAACATAATATACCTCTATAGGTGCTAACCAATACTAAGAACAATGAATAATAATTTTTCAATTAAAATACCATCGCAGATGGAACAAATGTTCTTTGGATTTTTTTATTCATCAGAAGTTGCGTTCACTACGTATTTGTATGCCAAGGTCGACGACAGACAATATTATCAAAAAATCACCAGTCTGGTGAAAGCATCTATGTTATTCGGCAGATTCCTATCTGGATTAATTGCGCAAGCTGTTGTTTCAACACACTTATTGAGCGAAGTTTATCTACTATACATCAGTATATTTAGTATGTCTCATAAAATAAATACCTGTATTAATACTATCTTACGTTATTAGAACTGTTTACTTAAATTGGATGGTCAATAAGATAAAAAAAAAACTGACATTTTTTTATTACTAAACTTTCGATAAGTTCATTATAGCTTGGCAATTATTTTTAGAGTAGCAATCTATACAAAATATAAAATATATTTTAATTAACACTAAAATAATAAATATGAATTTATATTATTTTCTTGTTGGCCATATTCATAGGTATAGTTTGATAAACATATAATAATATGTTGGTGGAGTTATAGTCGATAATTCGAGTACAGATCACGTATTCTTAAAATGCAATAGAAAAACAATTTACGTGGGGTAATTAAACTATGTAGGTATATGAACTAAATTTAGTACCTAGAAAACTATAGTTTTCTTATTCTATTTCTCTGTGATTTATTAAGGTATACTTAACACCATATATATATATATATATATATATATATATATATATATATATATAAGGTGACTTTTACGTGGCAGAAATCAGTCCAGAGGTCAGAACTATTTACGAATGATGCATGGTCCACTATTGCTCCAGAGGGCGGTAAAATTAAAAAATTAAAAACGAAATCGAGGGGAATGAGCAGATTCGTATTTGTTCGCCATTCGTCTATAGAGTTTGTAATAACGTTCTCATAACTTATTGTGCAAGACTTCCACACCAAATCAGCATATGAAGCCAATTTTCCTTAAAAAAAAAAAAAAAAACTATTGAGGATGAAAGTTAATAAGAATATTCCTGATTATTTAGCTTCTTTAAAACCAGGTACCCACGTTCTTTGAAAAAATTTACTCGTTAGCTGTTGTTAATTACCTATGTACTTAATATACTTTCATAGGAATAAAAGTACATAAATATGTAAATAGTAGGTACCTACGCTGAATTGCGGAAAAAAATCCCCAGCATATTTTATATATAAAATATAATAGAAATAAAATTAATATTGGAATATTATTTTAAAAATTGATATTTTATAAAAAATTGCCTTTTACCCTATATTATATTATGTTTAAAAAATGTATGCATGTAGCATATATGTGATTATATTACCTAGTCAGCCACGAATTTATAAATAATAATAATAATAATAATAACAATCAAATATAAATTAATATGTAATATGATTATAATTTTATAATGTTATTTACCTACGACGATAGGATGCGTGGTATCTATACTATCTACTATCTTATACCGGAACTGAAACAAATAACAACTAATTGGTTGTAAAAAAATTATTCAGACCAAAACAGCTAAACGAAATTATCACTGAAAATCACTAGGTCTATAAGATAGAATAATAGAATTAGTACGTTATAACATTATTACAATAGTACAAAGTACTGCACCTTTGATTTAATATTGTGTTAATTTTTAAAATTATCCATCAATTAAGCCACTCAGTTCATAGAAGTTCACATTAAAAATTGAATTTTTTTTTGTTGAAAATTTGTGAATCTATGCCTTGTAATTTTTCGATTACCCTAATATATACTTTTGTATAATACAGGTAAAAAATAACATAAACATTCTATTTTTTGACAAATAAAATATAATATGGAAGAAATTGCACATTATTTTGAAATTTTGAACTACAAAATATAAAAATAACGATAAATTGTTTGCCTTAACAAATTAAATGAATATTATTATGTAAATCACCACAAGCATTTATGGACTGTAACTCTATCTTTAACAATTTTTGCTTAACAAATAATCTGATTTTTATATTTAATTTGCGTTTTTTTATGTAAATAATAACAAAACGAACTTTTTAAAAATAAAGTCAATACGATTTCGTGTTTAGAGATGATTTAATGACGCCTAAAGATTTAAAATGTTTTTACACTTTTATTTGATTTAAACTTTCATTAAAAATAGATAGGTACCTACTAATGATATAGGCTTAAAGTGTGCCTAATGCATAAATATTGTTATCATTAAGCTACCTATAAACTATTAACACTTACTTTGCTTCGAATAATAACAAACAATTTTTAAGTGAACTGAGCTCGACTCAGAATGGTTTTATCAGTTTTTTTTAGTACACATAATTTTTATTTCATTATTGTTTTCAAAATCATTTTTATAACAATTAAATATAACAGTTAAATTTATACTGATTTCTTTGGAAGTATTTAAATAAGGTAATTAATAGGAACCTTTTTAATACGCCTATTCCTAACTATTAATCGTATCATGGGTTTTTTTTACTACCCTTTACTCAATAGTCAATAACATTAAACCTACGACACGACGGCGGCATATAATAAATTCATAATTGGCATTCTTTAATTTTTTAAATAAATTTGGTATCTTCTGTACATGCGGATACGGATACCTACTCATACTTACATTTAAGACTAAAACGGTTAATACAGTTGTTAATACGATGTATTTTATGAATAGTATTACCAATAAAATTAATAAATAATATTAGCAATAACCTTACATTTTTTTTCAATAAATTGTCCTTTATTTTTGCATTTCTTAGCCATTAGGCCAAATATCAAAATATAATTTTAATAACCTTGATTTTTATTTGGTTTGTATAGGTACTTCATTTGTAACATTATGGTCGTTAGTCCTGCCTAATGTAGAACACAGTTTATACTTTCATAGAAATAAGGAATTATCAGTAAACAATAAACGACATCAATCTAATGAGGTTACCATTGATGATAATGTGTCTGTAAGTCATTTAGAATAAAGTTCTTGTACCTACAAAATCATGTAGTAAGAGTCATCATGAACTATACGCAGGGGCGTATTTATAAATGTCTTAAGGGGGGGCCCACAAGCAAAAAGTTCAAATGTGCGTACATGGGGCGTAGAGTTGTAAAATTTCTCATATAATAAAAATAAGTATAAAATACGGCAAATGGGGGAGGCACGGGCCCCATGTGCGCCTCCCTTAAATACGCCCCTGACTATACGATTCCTAACTTAATCGCCTTAGTCTAACACGAAAAAACAAATTGCATGATTTTTTAAATTGCTATAAAAAGTGCAAAATTAATATTTAGTATCTGCGATATTATTAAAACCCGCTGCAACAGTTGCATATTTATGTAATAACTGTTTCAATCTAAATTTATTTCGTTATTTTTTCATGCCTATCATTATAAAGTTTGAAAATTTGTTATACCATAATTAAATGATATAAATGTGTATAATATATACATTATACTATGTTGTAACGTTATTTATTATTTTTGGGAATAAGGAGAAATGCGCTGGTTTGGCAGACTCTCAAACTTAGGTATCTAGGTATGTACCTACTTTCAAATATTTTTTGGTATAAATAATGTTTTCCTTTACTTAAATCACCTATTCTTCTAGGCACCCGATAGGTAAAAACAATAAGTAATAGCTAATTAGACATAATAACTAATAAGTACCAACGTTATACCGCATCCGCATGATATACGAGTATATTAATAATAATAATACTGTTTATTACGGAATAAATTCCAATTACATTTTAAACATACAATACACATACATGTATAATAATATAATTTATATGAGTATAATATGACAAATTTGCAAAGATACTAATAAATACTATAATCAAACACGTTACAATCTAAAACGCAATGAATTTATAGAATGATGGTCCTATAACTTCAAAAGTTTCTAAAATTAAAGAAGTCAAGAAGATGATTTCTGATGACTTTCAATCGGCATATAAAAATACTTATGTAGTGAAAAAATGTTTTTGGTGGATAATTGCTGTTGTTGGTCACATCATAGTAAGTGTGTTGTACTATAATTACAATTCTTTTTACTGAATATTTTTTTTCTTATTAGGTAGCAACGTATATTCAAGTTTTATGGGAAGACGTGAACAATAATAAAAAAGAACTAATGAATGGCGCCGTTGAATCTATACACACTCTTTGTGGTATCGTAACTATGTTATCTCATTTAAATTTGTATATTATGTTAAAATAATTATAATCAAAATAAGCAATAGGTAACTGAAGATTGTATAATAGGTGCCGCGGGTGCATATGCAGTTGGTCACTTGAACTATGATTGGAAAAAATTTGGTGATGTTATATTTACAGTTGGAACCTTTGTTTTGGCTTTATTACTATTCATAATATATTGTTGCAATTCATTATGGATATTATACCTATTATACATTATGTTTGGTACTTGTTACCAAATATTGTTAACTATCACTACGTATGACACTATATTACTGGTAATTTTCAGGAATGTGCAAGTACAAACGTATTTAAATTTTAGAAAGTCATATGCCTATTTAATATTTAATCGTTACTTACCTATACTTAATGTTAGCATGATAAACAGTTAATACAATCTGTTGTATTAACCATTTATCGAATTTCAGTTTTATTCACAAGGTGATTCGCCAAGAATGTTCACCTCTTTTTTATTTAATAATAAATTTATTAAAAAATAAATTTATTAAAATTCTGATTTTCAGAATTTTGAAATATGTTTAAGACAGGTCTATATAAATTTTTGTTTTTAGCATTTATAGCATTTATAGCGGATAATTTTTTTGAAAATTATCTTCTACCTACATACTTTTGTAATTAAGGGAAGACCTTTCATGAAACATAGAAGTTTGTATCTCCGCAGTCTATACAGGAGTACAGGACACTCCTTATGAGAACGTTATACCGAATGTGTTGTCACGTCTTACAAGGCGTAATAACATAGACAATTTTACGCTCAGTGGATCACGTTTAGCTCCGCGAGTTTAAAGTTTATAGCGAATTTACCACTTATAAAAATTAAAGGTAACTTTATTATCGAAAGCTTCTCATAGGATTTTTATTATATTTTAATTTTAAAGCGAGTTATGAGTATTAAAAATGTAAATTGTTTGTATATCTTAAAATACTCATAACTCGTTTTAAAATTAAAATCCTATGAGAAGCTTTCGATAATAATGTCACCTGTAAATTTTATAAGTGGTCAATTCGCTTTACATTTTAAACTCACGGAGCTAAACGTGATCTGAGCGTAAAATTTGGTATGTTACGCAAATGTAAGGTGGAGGCCGGAGACAACACATACGAGTAAAACGTCCTCTTAAGTGCTACAAAATAATCTAAAAAATAAGTATGATCTTTAATGCCCAGTATTTTCTAGTATTTAAAACTCTTAGGTATAGATTAGATAAGTATAGGTTACTTATGATAAACTCTCACGATTAATTTTGCATTTACGTCTTAATTTTATTATCTATTTTTTTAGAAATAGGTTTTGGCTCTTGATATACCATTGTATTTATCTATGTGGCTCATGGTCTTGGACGTATTCATGTTGACCACCCTTGCTATATAATATAACATAATATTATAGCCTATTGGATAATTTTTATGACACATTTCGCAATAATTAGGTGGTTAAATGCTTAAATATATATTTTATTACTATTACTATACTTATTAATTTAAATTATTTATTATTTACGATTTTATTTAAAAAAAACATACTTACTTATATTCTTGTTTTAATAGTAAATTATGTATTCATATCAGCGGCGTAGCCAGGATTTTTTTCGGGGGGGGGGGGGGGGGGGGCTGATCAATTTTTTACACAGCGAAGCATTAAATACCATTAGCACGGTTGAAGCTATAGAAAACTAACAAAATAAAGATGACAATTTAAAATTAGTAAAATACAATTTAAGACTTTTTGAGTGAATATTGTAGACCACTGAAATCATTTTAAAATTTTATTAACATTTCGGGGGGGGGGGGGCTGCAGCCCCCCCTGGCTACGCCGCTGATTCATATGAACTTTAAACGTCTTATAGCGAATCTAGGTACTATATGATTAGTTACTAACTCAGTGTTTACTCAATAACTCAATACTCTTTAGTTATATGAAGGTAATAATACTATCTATACCTAGTTAATAGTAACATTGTAACAACCAAAAAATTATCCGTCCTTCGTAAATGTTGTTGACAAAGTTATCATCGATCAATGTTGCCGGTGTAATATACTATAAAAGTATATATTGACAATATTGTTTCTTTGGACTTGATAATTGTTAGACTATTAAGTTTAAAGGTATTATAATTTATTATTTTATTACTATTTAACAAATTATTAATATTTGTACCTGTCCTGTTTAACATTTATCACGTTTTTTAGAGGTGTTAATTATATTGAATGTAAATATAACTTTAAGTACCTATTTACTTTAACTAGGCCTTAGCTATACACATTTAGTAACAAAGTAATAAATTATACATCACGGCCCTTGCATAGTCATTTATTCAACAGTTTTTTTTTTTTTTTTAATCATAATTTGGATAATTTATATATTTATTAATTTTTCATGTATAGTAGGGAATTAAATAAAATAATTTAATGTTCACTGTCCATGATCTAAAATGTTAGGTACTTATTTAATTAGTGGTTATGTACTTTATATTATTACAAAAATTGTCAAACTTTTTAAGAGTTATCAGTTTATATTGTTCATAATATTATAATTATTATTTAAGATTTTTATGGACTAAAGAAACTAGGTAGGTAATAGATAAACCTACATATTATAATATCATAAAACATTATTGATTATAATCATTTGTGACTGTCAATGAGTTATTAGTTATTAGTGTTTTATGTTCTATTAACTCTCATCATAAAAATCTAAATACCTATACAATTTAAATTGGTTATGTTAGTTAGGTTTGTAACATTGATTAAATGTCCTATATGGCTATAATATAATAACATGTTTATCGGATCAATTTTTTAAATCAATAACTACCGTACATCTTTAAGAATGTTTTAATAAAGTAAAAACTGATAACTTGCACACTCTTTACATTTATAATATATATACTGTCGGTGTCCAAACATGTTAATCCCCGTCAATTGCTTTAATGTTATTAATTTTTTTTTAAATATGTAGGTAATATTTTAACAAACACAAAGTACTTAGCCCCTCAGCTCTCAGATGACAAGTACCTTAAATATACTACTATATTTGGTTTGTTTGGCGAAAGAAGACAAACAACGAAAATCGGTTCTTTTACGTGTTCCCATACTACACTTCCTTAGTGAAACTTGTTTTGATGGCAGAGTATTATGTACCTACCTATTTGCATGGGGATGTTTAAAATTGGCGTATTCTCTAGCTGAACAGAATATACCTATTAAATAGAATATACCAAAGTATATTATTATTATTTTTATAAGAAATATACAATCTGTATCCAAAGGCACAATAAGAATATGAGCTAATTTACAATGACATGAATGAGTTTTGGAAGAAGCCACTCAGTAGTGACATTTCCTATTGACTTTTTTTTTTTAAATGTTAACTAATTTTTAACCATTCAATTTTTAGTTGTTTAGGAAATCACAGCACTATTTTCTTTTTAGCCGTCGGTAGGATTACCATGTATTTTGTTTGATGCTAATTCACAAATTAATGGATTTGTGTGGATTATGAGACGATCATGAAAACGCTTATAGAAGTATTTTGCTTCTTCTTGGACGGTTTTTAGACAGAAATCGATATGAAGCGTGTGATTTGATATGTACCAGGGAGAGTTAGTAATTTTTCTTAAAGCAATATTTTGAAACGTTTGGATTTTTTTAAGATTAGAGATTTTAGCATTACTCCATAGTTGTATACCGTAGGCCCTTATAGATTTGAGTAGGGATTTGTACATTAGTAGTTTAGTGTTTAAATTTGTTTGTTTATTATTAATGAGAAGTGTTTAAAGCATGCATACTGCGTAGCCGGGAATTCAGCTGCAACTGTTAAGTTGTAATATAGTGTGCCCAAGTGAGATTGCGATCGAATGAGAATAATAGCACGTTTTGGTAAACATTTGACCACTTCAGCTGTGATAAAATCAAAAGATGGATATTTTTTGAGTTGGTATTTTTGAATCGTGAATTTGACGTCATTTGGTGTGGAGTGTTTCTCTAGAAGGATAAGTGGGAGTGGTGAGTCGAGGAACGTTTGGACAGTATTTACGTTTTCAGGTACAATTATGTCTGGGTGGCGTTGGGAGATTTCATAGAGATGATTTTTAAATAATTTAGCTTTCTCAAGGCCAGATTGAGGAAAACTGCTATCAGTTTTTCTTATTGGAGAGATTGTGTTGAAGTATTTGCTTGGTTGTTTTCCAAAGACTTCCATCGTTTGGCGATAGGTTGGATAAATATTTTATTTTAAAATCTCTTAAAAAATTTTGTTAAAATTATGTGACGGGGGTTAAGAGTTAAGGACACATAAAACACATAGTTTTTAATCTACTTGTATGATTATTATTTTAGCTCTGAGGTTGCAAAGCACATAAAACCCGACAGTTATGGACTAATATTTGGTTTTAATTTGTTCATGTCATTATTGATAATATCAATATTTACATTACTATTTATCCAAGGCCTTGTTTTTGTTATAGGGACAAAAAATCAGGTAAGTCATTTTATACAATAATACCTTGAGAATAGGTCAATAGGGATACATTGTGAGCATTTTATACTAAGTATTTAGTGTTTAGGTTAAAAACCTAGGTACCATTGTTTTTTCAACAATTTTTTACTGAAAATATAATCTAATTAAAAAATGCACTGTGTATTTAAGCACATAAAAACAGTTA